>NC_134501.1:19742550-19960127 GCF_040206685.1 Ascaphus truei
CAAAAGAATCGAGAGCTTCCCCAAGATCACGAATAAAGACTACTCGAAGTTACGAGATCTTGGAGACCTGCTGCAAGAACTGGAGTTCGCAAGGAAAGACCACTCCTTAATAGGTCTCAACGCCCTGGATTCAGCTCGTGAAGTGAGACCCATCCTGGAGAAGCTACCCTTCAACCTCCAAGAAAGGTGGCTTTCACAAGGTTCCAAATACAAAAGGGAGAAGCAGGTTGTCTTCCCCCCATTCTCATTCTTCGTGAGCTTCATCCGCGAAGCGGCAAGGACAAGAAACGATCCCAGTTTCATCTTAGGTACGCAAACCACATACAGTGCGAGCAGCCTGAAGAACGAGAGACCAGCGACGAGATATGGTAACCCCCAAACACCCATCTCGGCCCGCAGGACGGACGTGCCTCCCACGACCCAAACTACTCCCGATCAGTCGGTCGCCGGAGACAAGGAACCAAGGGACCCAAACAGGGAATGTCCCATACACAAGAAGCCACACCCACTCAACAAGTGCTTTGGGTTCAGGATGAAGTCCCTAGAGGAACGCAAGAGGTTACTTGGAGAATTCGGAGTTTGCTTCAAGTGCTGCGGTTCCACGACTCACCTAGCCAGGGACTGTAAGGAAGAGATCAAATGCACAGTGTGCGAGAGTGACAAGCACGTGACTGCGTTACACCCAGAGGCGATGACACTCCACCAACTCAAGAACCCATCCTCCATAGCGGAGCATGGCGGGGAGAAAGAAGAAGGAGAGTTAACATACGTCACATCTCAGCGCACTGAGGTTTGCGGAAAAGAAGATGACAAAATGTCCTGCTCCAAAATATGCCTTGTCGCAGCGCACCCCCAGGGACAACCTGAGAAGGCTATTCGGATGTACGCAATCCTCGACGACCAGAGCAACCGATCACTGGTCAGGTCAGAGTTCTTCGACATGTTTAACATACAAGATGGTGCTTCTCCTTACACTCTCAGAACGTGCGCAGGGCAAATGGAGACCACAGGGAGAAGAGTGAATGGCTACACCATATGCTCAATAGACGGCAAAGTGAACATGCCCATTCCCACACTCATCGAGTGCAACTACATGGCCACAAACAGGGACGAGATACCCACACCAGACGTGGAACTCCATTACCCCCACCTCAAAGGAATAGCCAACCACATCCGGCCGGTGGAACAAGACGCCAAGATCCTGCTGCTGCTCTGTAGGGACATCATCAGGGTACATAAAGTCCGTAAACAGCACAACGGACCCCACAACGCGCCATACGCCCAAAGACTCGACCTAGGATGGGTGATAGTGGGCAACTCGTGCACTAACAAAGAGCACGGGCAAGACTACGTTGATGCCCGCAGAACGGAGGTGGCAGAATGTGGACACATCTCTCTCTGAACCATGCCTTGGCCATCTCCAAGTGACCGAAGGGCCAAGTGAAGAGGAAAGACAAGGTCATACCCCTGAGACCAACAAAGACATCCTCACGCCGATGGGATGCGACAATGGCTTAGGATGCTCAGCAGTCCAGACATCCAAGGATGATGAGTCGACTCCACCGAAGGAAGAGAGTAACCTCCCAAAGGTGACCGACAAAGGGATCGTCCTAAAAACAACAAACAATCAGACAATACTCCCGCGAGCAAGGGCACAATTAAGACGTACAGTTGTTCTTCTCCACAGAGTATCGAGCAACCAATTGCCACGGCTGGCATAGCCGCAAAAGATTGCGCCTCACAGGCGAAGCCACAGTGTCAAAAGGACTGTTCGTTCAAACACGTAAGAGGGGACAGTTGCAGAGACATTTCCCAAAAGGATTTACAAGTACAAAAGAGACTGTTCTTCGTCATGTCCAGGGAGAAAACAACCTCCCGATGGCAGTAAACAAAGAAACACAAAAGCGTTTCACCAAACTACGCGGAGATGTTCTCGTGCAAGAGAAATGTACCGATGAACTACGGTGCACAGCGTTCCAGACAACAAGGAACGATGACAAACAAACACCATCAAGGGAAGATAGAGGATTCCCGAAGTTAACAGTCAAGGAGCTCTCTAAAGACGGACTAAGCAGTCGGGTGACTCCGCTACCATTCCGTTCACCAAGGAGGCGCTTCCCAAACAATGGAGAACATGCCATCTCTAGGTTCACCTCGCACCCCTGCGGCCTACAAAGGGAACCAGACACCAACAACAACTTTGTGGTCTTCATTCAGAAGATATTCTTTACCGGCCACGCAAAGTCAGCACCTCTAATGGAGGAAGGCGAAGAATGGCGGTACCTCCAATCACCTGGGGCCTACCACCCTCAGGAACCCGATCAAATCCGGGTAATGTTCAACCCCAGCGCTCAGCTTCAGGGAGTCTCCCTGAACGACGCCCCCTTCATTGGATTACATTCGACAACCAGTTTTCCAGGGACAGTAATCCGCTCCCACAAGGAGCCAAAAGCCCTCTCCTTCTGCCAAACGCCAGGTGATAGAGCAACAGGCTGCCACGGCTGGTATACCTACAAGGGGATACACTCTGTGGGTGAAACTACAGAGACAAAAGGACTGCTCTCTTACAAGACTAAAAGGAAACAGTGCCAGAGACTTTTATACAAAGACATTGTGGTGCAACCAGCAAACCTGGAGCTGTGCATCCACCCTGCATCATTTGCCAAAGAACCTTGGCCAAGGGACCTTGATACCAGTGATACCGGCCGGTGTCACATCGCTATGTGGACATGGACTCTTGCATTGTTTGAGAATGTGATGTTATCTTTGTTATGCATTGCACATATGTTCCACATATTCCAGTTATATAGTGGTATCTCCAGATACCAGACGGGGAGTGTCATGGAACAAGAATCACATTCCTGCCCGACCCCCCTTCTGCTTGTCAGCTCCTTAAGTTCAGCTGCAGGCATTGGTTCCACATACACACACTGTGCCTGTGTAACATGCAACAATGTTGCATTTCTTGCCTCTGAGCACGTAATCAGTGAACTGCTACCGCAGCTTCTCCAGTCCTCCCAGTTAATGGACTTTCCCATGTTCTCCCCCGTCTTTTGCTGACAGTTTGTGCAGTCCCACTCAACCTTTAGTGTGACCCCTGCCCCTCACTTCCTTTTCCACCCTAGATTACAGTGAGTACAGACCTGTCTGCATCCACCCCTGGTAAGGCCTTTCTCTCTTACCATAGTCTAACCCCATAGAAGCATCCCACATAGAGAAGCACTCTCTGCCTACACTACACCTACAAGTTCCTGTGTTTTCTACTCCTGCAATAAAATTAAGAAAGACATTAAGGACTTGTCATGCTTTGGAAGAGGGAGGACATGAGTTGAGCTTACTGGAATCATTCATACATCATTCGTGACCCAGGTTCCAGGAAATCACGGTAATAGTCCGTCCATAAAGGTGCTCCAACGTGATGGAAGGGTATTATATTTCACCCCTGAAGAAGAAAGCTGGACTTTCGAAACGCGTAGGGTGGTTCTACACGACACCCCATACTCCGGTGTGATTTTCATCCCCCTTGGAAGCTGACATCTGCTGTGACGCTGCTAAAGACGCTTCCGTTTGAGCATGTATGTCCTGCAAGTTGCTATTACATCATTGGGCGGGACGGGGCGGGACAGGATGAAACTGCGGCTACCATCCCACAGCCACCACTACACGTGTGCAGTGCTGATTGCGGAAGGAGGCAGAGGCCGCAGGTCGGAAAAGATCTACCCCTGCCTGGACAGGAGAACTACATGCCCCAGCACAGACGTCAGCCACGGCAGCTGCTATCCATAAGAGGGGATACTCTTTAATCTATCCAACGCCTGATACCTTCTTGCCTCTGGTAAGCAGGTACCCCCACCCGAGTAGGAGTGTCCTGATTAAACCCTTTTTTTATATATATATATATATATATATATATGTATTTTTGTATTTTTATATATGATATGTCATAATTAAATGTGTTGTATTATTAATTGTCACCTGTTGATCTCAGCGTTTGTCTAGTGTTAGTTATGTGTTGCATGTTGTGCGTTGCAGTATTATGCTATGATATTTTATTTTTTATTTTACATGTACCCTTCCATCACGTTGGAGCACCTTTATGGATGGACCATTACCGTGATGCTGGTTGTATAGAATTATTTATTTATTGTTTTTTACATACTAGTGCAGAGCGCCATAGATATAACTTCTTTCCACCAGGGGTCAGGGTTATATCAAGGGCTGCCAGCCTATTTGTGGGATATAGCGCCACCTATTTTCTGTTTTACTATACATCTGAAATATGTTACCCCCCAACCCAATAATCGAGCAGCTGTAACAGCAGCAAAGTATTGCCTTCAATGGGAATTCACGCCTGCCCGGACTCAAAAACTCGTACCGCCACTTGTTAAATGTGCCCCAATGTGTCATTCATATGAAGTCCCAAAACGATCCATACAAACCCCACACAATTTATCCGTTTGTTCTACTTTTTAGCCCTAACGTTTTGACGTTTTTTGTCACTGCAAAACCAACAGACGACAATGATATGGTTGAGAATATAAAATGAACGATTTAAGAAGATAGTTGCTCCTTTCTCTTGGTGACTTATGTCCAACGGTGGAAACCTACATCCGAAACGGTGTCACTCCAGCCTGGGTTATATTGATCTCGCCTGTTGGACGTAGCCAGCAATGTTCTCTTCCTTATCTTTACTAATGAAACGAAGGCTCCGACAAAGGGAAAGAGATACTGCGAGGCAGCTATTTCTTACTCAAAATCATGGATTGGTTTTAGCCTCTTCGATCTATATTGATCCCTGGGCCCACAAACCAAGCAGTTCCCTTCCTGTGTAGATATTTAGACAGTATCAGTGATGTCACTGTGATCACAGAAGACAGCACAAGTATTATTCCTGGGTGGAAACAGTAACAAATACAGGTTCGCCACGCCCAGGACACCCCACTGAATGAGATTCGCAGTTTGATATGTAGGGAGTCCAGGGACTAATGACCTTCTTGACAATTCGAGCTGAGCTGCAGGACTCAAATGTACTTAGCTTAATACCTTGTGAAAATGCTGGTCTCGCCGGAATCTTATGTGACACTTTGTGACACTTTCCATTCCTGGCGGAGATGTGGGTACGTTATTCAGTGCGTTCTGTCTGTAATGTCAGCGTATTGGCTCAGTGATAGAAGTGTATATCTCAAATATTCTAAAGCAGAAAGATAGGGATTCAGCCACAGTACGTAGAGAAACAGCATTTCTGATGCAGATCCTCATAAAGGGGACATGTCAAAGAAGAAAAAAAAACTTAGAAAGAATATCCAATTTGCAACCAAATTTTAAAATTACTCCTGAGAGAAAGAGCCTCCGCAGTAATTAAATGACACCCACTACAGCCTGTGTGTTGCACAGTGCTGGTAGGATTTTGCAAATCATTGTTCTTCTGCCATATAACCTGTACATTTTAATATTGCATCTATCTTCATATGTTGCTGTTGGAACAATTTCATATGTTAATGAATATTGAATAATGACCTTTTCTTCGTGCATAAGCCTCAAATCACTTAACTGCAAGCTCTCCACGTACCCATTCACTTATAAGTGACATTTCTGGCTTTTAAAGTACCAGTTCCCTGTTTCTTATTAAGGAATTGGAACTAGAGGGTCCTCCTTAAAGCAGCTTGTACAGGGTAACAGGGGGTGATTGTAACTTTTAAAGGAGTGAGGCCATTAAAGTCCATAGGGGTCACTTACTAAAGAGATATTTATTTCCACTCCGCACCACATGAGCCGTTCTGTTCACTTGTAGAGATGAGGGAAGTGTGTAGCTGCTTATTTATTCATTTGCCGTTCAATATAAACCTTTGCGTCGCTGTATTTGCAGCCTCAGTAATTCCTATATTTCGCATTATTGTTTCCAATCCCGTGACACTTTTTTAGCAAATGCGGTAGCTATTTTAAAATCAACAAAACTAAGCCAAATTGAGGCTTTGACGAGGAAGAAGTGGCAGGCAGAGAGCATACGGAACACTTTCTTTTTACGTCCTGTCATGTAGACTTTTATCCTCTGTATTTATTTTAGTGTGAGTGCCAGAGGAATCTATCCTGGTTTCTCGTCTTGTGTACAGCTAATTACAGCACGCAGCAAAGCTGTCTCCTCTCCGCCTTTCAAGTAGAGCCGTTAGTTCGCAGTTCTGTTACTTTCTTGGCCAACTTTCCAGAAGGATCAAAATGTTTCCCTGATCACTGTTTGGGATTCATCTCCACCCCAAAGAACTCAAGAGCGTGCTGCAAATTAAATCCATGTTGGGTTATGTACCTACGGCCCACTCCCAGCGGTCTAAAAAGCTGTTTACAGAACCGAGCCAAAAAAAACAAACCACTGTTGTAGCTTTCCAAATAGTACAGCCACTGAACTCCAAATGCCCATGTAATGCCCTGAAACACCATTTATAAAACAACAGAGATACTTCCACCATGAAAATAGGTTCTGGGGTTTCTATTACTGTTGGTCACAGGACAGCGCCCTTCCCACCGGTGTCTCTGGATACTTAAAAGACTGTAGATTTGGGGGTCTATTTGTAAAAACCTTCTGGTTGCAGTATTAGACTGGGACTCTTTCATGGGATCAAGCATCAGACAGGACTCCGAGATCCAAAAAAAAGCTGTGTGTGCTGAGTGCACGCGCATAGTAAGTGAAACTTCTTTGTCTTTTGTCACTGTTTTGTCACAGAAATTGTATTTGTAAGAATGATATATTTAATAAAAAATACAATTTCAGTGCCAAAACGCAAAGAAGTTTGACTTAGAACACGTGTTTTAGCTATTTGCACTTCTATATTTATAGTAACTGGGAATTCCGTGTGTGTGTGTCAGTCAGTCAGTGTGTGTGTGAGTCAGTCAGTCAGTCAGTCAGTGTGTGTGTGTGTGTGTGTGTGTGTGTGTGTGTGTGTGTGTGTGTGTGTGTGTCTGTCTGTCTGTCTGTCAGTGTGCGTCAGTCAGTGTGTCAGTGTGTGTGTGCGTGCGTCAGTCAGTGTGTCGGTGTGTGTGCGTCAGTAAGTGTGTCAGTGTGTGCGTCTGTCAGTGTGTATGTGTGTCAGTCAGTGAGTGAGTGTGTATGTATGTGTGTCAGTGAGTGAGTGAGTATGTGTGTCAGTCAGTGAGTGTGTTTGTGACACGGGGTGTGGGTGGGTGGTCTGCGCTCCGTGTCCTCTTATTTTAAATTCAGTGGGCGCATGGGGGTAACGGCGCCGCTTCTGCGCATGCGTGGCGTCCGGCAGCATCGCCATGACTACTGCGCATGCGCGGCGCAGGCAGCGCAGAGCTTGGCGGTAGCTGAACAGCTCCCCTTGCTGCCTTTACTCGAGTGAGCCCAGCGGCGCATGCGCATGCGCAGGGGGGCTCTGTCTGAGTCTCCAGCCCGGCAGAGTCTCCAGCCCATGTATCCTGTGGCAGCAAGCCCCCCTGCGGAGGTGTGTGTGTGTGTGAAGCAGTAGATGCTGCCCCCATCACCGTGCAGCGGAAGCACTCGCCCCCGATGGAGTACAGGGCTACTACTGTAATTTGAGCTTTGCGTGGGCCTGGTCCCAGGAGCCGGTCAGCGGTTGTAGCAGGAGAGCCGGTCCCCGCTTCACCGGATGCCACCCGTGCCCACCTCCACCTGGGGGAAATTGCGGCTGTTAGGAGCGGCGCCGGCGGCTATCGCCGCCGCATATGTCTGCGGCCGTGTGGGGGGAGCGGCGGCCATTAGAAGCGGCGCCGGCGGCGATTTTTGAGCGGTTGGGATCATGTCAGTGTTGGGATCAGGCTGAGCCAGAACACAGCCCGGCCTCAACTGCCAGCACTGACGTCACATCCGTTTCATTTCTGTCTCCACAATCCATTTTTGTCCCAGTTCCAATGAAGTGCCACTAAAGAAGTTTCACTTCAATAAACAGGTGTTTATTTTGGCCGGATCCAACAGACCGTACAAAATCACCTGACAGAGCAAAACCTACTCCGCATAGGGAATACAGGGGGAATCCTAGCAGCCCTAGGTGCCAGGCGCCACCGAAATGGCTTATACTCCTGTGGGGGATCGGCAACTCCAGTCAGCGTTGGATGAAAGTCACAGCAGAGCAACTTTAAATCTCCCGCTCGGAATAGCAGGCGGCCTCGGTTTCTAGTATCTTCGGCACAATCTCAGTGTACACCATTTAGTTTAATCCACACGCCAGTCCTGGAATTATCTGTGCAACGGGAGATCGGCCGCCCCTTTTCTAGGTTCCCGTCTTCATAGAAAATCATAGAGAATGGGTGGCGACCAATCACAGCGTGAATGCTGCGTGTGGGACCAATCAAAGAGCGAGGGCTCGCCTGTGTTGGCCAATCCGAGCTGGGGCTGTGACGGGGAGGCTGCGGTAAGGAGGTTGGAAATTACAAAACCAGCCAATGAGAATAGTGCCTACCTGCGTACCTGTTCTCAATGCCGACATGATATCTCTTGATGAGCTAGGCGCCTCTCTGTCTAGTAGACAATCACTCCCAGATAGGAGGCCAGCCCATCCCCACTCTCCTTTGTCTTCAACCTCCTCCTGAAACCAGATCCCTGGGCCTGCAGGCGGGATAAGTGTATTACCAGCCTAGCATGCCCAGAGAACGAAGAGGTACACAGTTACAGTTCAACACAACATATTTTACATAGAATAAAGGGTTTCATATACATTAGATACATTTAGCCAGATGAGCCACAGAAGGATGGAGTTACAGGGAGAACCTGTACACCCACCCAGACGGATAGGATAAATGGCTGGGCTTAACTTTTATTATAAGAGCCGCAATGCCCCTAGCATCACAGGTGTCAAGAGGGGAAGAGATTTGTAGGGACCAAATATAGGGCAATCTTGGGGGAAAAGTTATAACTGAGCTTGCACTAATGCGTATATACACAGCTCATACACACATTCACTTATACATACATACACTTCTACATACATACATATACTGTATATACATATATATATATACACACACAAAGGTTTATATGTGCATACGCCAGGTACCTAGTGTGCCAGTCTGAGCCTCGCCAGCTGCAAATCTGGGGCAAGGACTCTCCCAGGGAAAGGCAGAGCCAATTCCAGAGCCAGCATTCACCAGATCTAATATTACACACGTACTCTCAGTTACATGTGTTACAAGAACTAACCCCAATCAATGATGTCTCGGTCACAATGTGTGAATAATGTAATAGCTCCTACAATGCACGTGTCTCCTTCATAGATTAAAGTGATATGAAGATATTACAGGTGTTGGGGGTTTAACAGTTCTAGGCTTAGGATCAATGTCACCTTTGATGATACAGACCACAGTTGTCGCCACACAATGGGGAAAAAAGTTACAAATGCACCGGGGGGGGGGGGGGGGGGGAACGGCTTAAACTAACATTTACCAACATTTCTTTTAAGTCCTTACAGATGATACAAAGCCCAATGTTGTTAACCATTGTAAATATTACATTCAGAGCGTCATTTACCTAATAGTCCACAGAGGTAAAGCTGCTATTAAATTGATTTATGATAACATCAGCCTTTCTACAGGTATACGGATTCTAATTAATTTAGCTCCCTCTAAACCGATGGCCTTGGGTGGGTGGAGGCTTACAGAAAGACGGCACAGGTTTAGCTGTTGGGCCATGCTGTTGTTGCATCTTGTAAAACGAGATAGTGATGCATATACAGTATTGTACAGAGCAGGTGTGGCCAACTCCAGTCCTCAAGAGCCACCAACAGGTCAGGTGTTCAGGATATCCCTGCTTCAGCACAGATGGCACATCGACTGAGCCACTGATTGAGCCACCTGTGCCGCTTGAGCACAGCTTCGGTACAGTGGGAGCCGGTATTGCTGTTCAGGACGTGCTGACAAGCGCATGCGTGAGTTGCCGTTTGCCTATTGGGAATATCGCAGTTGGATGACTTTAGGACATGGTGTTGGTGTTGCAATGACTGGTAAGTTTGGGAATATCGCCGTTGGATGACTTTAGGACATGGTGTTGGTGTTGCAATGACTGGTAAGTTTGGGAATATCGCCGTTGGATGACTTTAGGACATGGTGTTGGTGTTGCACTGACTGGTAAGTTTGGGAATATCGCCGTTGGATGACTTTAGGACATGGTGTTGGTGTTGCAATGACTGGTAAGTTTGGGAATATCGCCGTTGGATGACTTTAGGACATGGTGTTGGTGTTGCACTGACTGGTAAGTTTGGGAATATCGCCGTTGGATGACTTTAGGACATGGTGTTGGTGTTGCAATGACTGGTAAGTTTGGGAATATCGCCGTTGGATGACTTTAGGACATGGTGTTGGTGTTGCACTGACTGGTAAGTTTGGGAATATCGCCGTTGGATGACTTTAGGACATGGTGTTGGTGTTGCAATGACTGGTAAGTTTGGGAATATCGCAGTTGGATGACTTTAGGACATGGTGTTGGTGTTGCACTGACTGGTAAGTTTGGGAATATCGCCGTTGGATGACTTTAGGACATGGTGTTGGTGTTGCAATGACGGGTAAGTTTGGGAATATCGCCGTTGGATGACTTTAGGACATGGTGTTGGTGTTGCAATGACGGGTAAGTTTGGGAATATCGCCGTTGGATGACTTTAGGACATGGTGTTGGTGTTGCAATGACTGGTAAGTTTGGGAATATCTTATATTATGCAATCAAAAGGAGTAATAGGCAGGGGAGTGGGCCACACTATATTTTACCCCCAGCTGAGAAAAGTACAAGAACCAAAGGCAGGACCCAGAGGGAAATGAATAAAATTGGGATTGGAGGATATAGACAATGCTGATGAATGTAATGTATCCATAGATTTGCTCACTAGTGGACCATGAGACTCAATCTCAGTGATATCCCACTGTACTTTTCCCCTCTGTCTCAAATTCCTTTCACTGCTAGGGTTGCCAGGTGGCTTCTCCAAAAATACTGGACACAATGGTGAAAGGTGCGATGTGCTCGAGATGCACACTCTCACCTCTCTCCACTCTATGCTGTTTCCTCCTCTCCTTGGCCCCACCCCCAGGCTCCTGACGCCTCCTTCTGATTGGCTGCTGCTGGGTAATGCAGCCAATCCGGATGAAGGAAGCTGCCAAGCCCCCTAGCAACAGCCCCGCGCTCTCCCTGCTCGGGGAAATCCCACGGCCCCCCAAGCCGGTCAGCTCACTATATCCAGAGAGGTGATACCAGTCACATACATGTCCAGTAATACCTCTCCTTTTGAAGTGAAACTTCTTTGCTGGCATACCTACCAAATGAAAATTTGCCTTGGAGTAAATCACCTTCATGACTGAAGTGCCACGGAAGTGACTGCTGGCAACTGAGGCCGTCCGTGTTGGCATGCTTCAGCCGAGCGCAGTAGGCCCCGGCTCCGGCCAGGCACGCCTGCGCAGTAGATGCAAGCTCCAGCTGGGCACGCCTGCACAGTAGACGCTGGATCTGGCTGGGCGCACCTGCGCAGTAGACACAGGCTCGGCGTGCCAGTGCAGAAGGCACCGGCGCACCAGCAGCAGGACAAAGCGACCATGACCGACCACACACACTAACACACAAGGAATTCAGTTACTATAAAGATAGAAGTGCAAATAGCTAAAAAACGCATTCCAAGTCAAACTTCTTTACGTTTTGGCTCTGAAATTGTGTTTCGATTTTTAATTAAAAACATCGCCATTACAAATACAATTTCTGTGACAAAAGAAGTTTGACTTAAAATGCGCGTGCTCAGCGCACACACTTTTTTTTTTTAGTGGACAGAGTGCCAAATACAGGACAGTCAATACTGGACACCTGGCAACTCTTGTTTCAAGAATGGAAGCCAGGAATCTGAAACACAGCCCTGCATCCCATGCAGCTGCAGGAGGAAGATATCTGGCACAGATAAATAAATAAAAAACATATTCATGGATAATATCTGCAGGAACCTAAGCAGCAATGTTCTCACACATCCGTGCAAATGCAGTGTTGTATGTTTGCCCAAACATCTGGACTTCCTCAGATAAAATTAGCAATATAACCTAAGTGTTATTTATTTGAAACATCCCACCAAAGGTCTGTGAATCTTTCCTTGTGACAACCAGAGGGCCTGCTCTATCCCAGCTGTAGCTCAGACGAGACGCAGAGCGTGCAAACCGAAGAGATAAGCGTTCAGCTTATCAAAGTTCTCAAATAAAAAATGGCATGCGAGAATAATGATTGCAGAATTTATATTCATTCTGTGCCGTCCAGATTAGATGATGGAATATATTTAAATCTCAGTGGGTTAATTTTAAAAGAGGGAGCCCTGAAATCAGGCCTAATTAGCATTGGGATTGGTCGGGAAGAGCGCGGAGTGTGTTGTACATTTCTCAATTTATTCTGTTTTCTAATATTTCAATTTATTATGAAGGGAAGGGGTTCCGTCCCCCATTTAGAGGCAATATTTCACTTAATATCTTCTCAGCACTACTGAGTTTTTCTATCTGTATTCTGCATCCACAGTACATAAGACATCGCCAACCTTCAGTAGTGTGTCTGTAACTAGCGACATCCAGGGGAAAATAATCAACAGGAGAAGTATAGGCTAGTTATTTCCTCTCAGTTCTAATGATTTGGTGTTACTTTGTGACTGTGGAGTATATTATCACATCAGAAATACATTTTCCAATTACACACAGGCTCTTTTCCATCACATAAAATTCCCCTTGCAGATTTGATTCTGATTTTGTCATTTTAAAAGCAAAAGGCGACAGATTCCTCTTAATTATTTTGTAACTGGCCTGCACTAACCTTGCAGAAACGCTTTTCATCTCAACAGAGATGTCACCAAATATTAGATATTTTACACATGCTTCAATATATTTTATTCATTTATTTAAAAAAAAAAAAAAAAACGACATGCTAATCCATCCTTTTAGGCAACCATTTTAATATATCTCTGTATATCTCTCGCCGTATTAAACAGCTTGTATAAAGGCCAACCAAAAACAATGTAAAAGTCACCCATTATTACAAATATAAATATTATTAGAAAACAAATTAGAACTCATCATTATTGGCATGATGTCATAAAGATCAGTTGAAATAGTATAGAATTAAAATGATACAAAATTGGTAAGGGCCCTAAATAAAAACTGGAAAATGACCAACATCGGCTACAGTGATTATTCGGTATATTTGACCGAAGCATTATTATCACTTTGTCCCATTCAGGGGGGTGAGGTGTTGGTTTTGAAGCAATTGAGTGTTATCTAAAAGGTTTAAAAAAATTTAAAAAAACACAACAACCTAAAGAGGTTTCCATATTAAGATAGAAAATAAATCCTAAGAGAGGCCCTTTTTATCCTGTATTTTACAGTGTCAATATTTCAAAGGGTTTGTACCTACATAATACGTGTGTGTTCGATTGCGATTTGTGGTACCGTATGTAGAAAGGAGGGGTAACGGGTGAGTTAATTGACACACATTATAATTCTATAATAATAACAACTTTATTTCACATAGCGCTTTTCTCCCAATGGGACTCAAAGAGCAGCACAATTACAGTATAGTATGCAGCACGTAGGATTGTAACAGACACAGTCCCTGTCCCACAGAGCTTACAATTCATGCTTCTGGTGCTATCTACATGTACCTCTTGAGGTACCTTTATGTTAAAAAATATTTTCTTAGTGACAAACTGAGCCTGGTGTGATGAGCCCATCGCTCAGCCTCGTGTGATAAGCAAGTTTCACACAAAATAAATACAGGCATACCCCGCTTTAAGTACACTCACTTTAAGTACACTCGCGAGTAAGTACATATCGCCCAATAGGCAAACGGCAGTTCACGCATGCGCCTGTCATCACGTCCTGAACAGCAATACCGGCTCCCTACCTGTACCGAAGCTGTGCGCAAGCGGGGAGACTATAGAGCCTGTTACAAATGCGTTGTTTACATCAGTTATGCACGTATATAACGATTGCAGTACAGTACATGCATCGATAAGTGGGAAAAGGTAGTGCTTCACTTTAAGTACATTTTCGCTTTACATACATGCTCCGGTCCCATTGCGTACGTTAATGCGGGGTATGCCTGTATTGCATTCAACTAATATTGCTGATTCCTTTAAGTCAATGAGAGTTTCAGTCCAGAACTGCCCCATTGAATAACACCCACGTGTTAATATATAGGATGTGTAACATCATGCATCAATATATTACAGTGCTGGGCATCTCCAGACTTCAAGGGCCACAAACAAGTCAGGTTTTCAGGATATCTCTGCTTCAGCACAGGTGACTCAATCAGTGGTTCATTCTTTGTAACGCTCGGCCTGCCCGCAAACCAGACGAGACCCGAGTACTGAGGTGGAACGGACAAATACCACACACCTAACAGCAAGCGGGGGTGCGGCCGCAGTGTGGTAAGTAGCGTAGCTGGTCCGGGGGCAAAAATAGAAGTAATTCGGTACTTGCCAAATCCGGCGTAGAATGGTCGAGTCCGTAAGCCAAGGTCAAGGAGTAGAGAGAGCTGCGTCGTCGAGGGTCCGTTTGCCAAGTCCAAGGGGTATAGAAGTCGGCGTGGTAGAGTGTCCGTGAGCCAAGTCCAGGGGTCCAGAAAGCAGCGTGGTCGAAATCCAAAGCCAAGGTCAAAATCCAGGGAGGTCAGCAGAGAATCCAGGGACAGGAACAGGGGCTGAAACAACAAGAGAGCCAAGCAGAAGCAGACAGCACCAAGGTACAGTAGCTATGCAGAGCACTGGGAGAATGGGGAGACCAAACTAAATAGTGGGCAGGGGCCTATCAGGGGAAAGGGAGGAGCGGAGGTGCAGTCCAGGGATTCATCCTGATAGGGGAGAGAAGCCTGGGGGCTGACCCGGGTAGAGCTGGGGATGGGGAGCGCGCTAGTGCGCAGGCCTGTAAGGAGGAGGCGGGACTACCTTCAGGATGCCAGGTATGAGAAGCTTGGGTCCGCGCGCCCCTGTAATGATGACGTGCGTGATCCAGAAGAGGGAGAGAAGCCGCGGGGGCGACGCCGACGGCAGAGGAATGCCGTCGGGGATTCGGGGCAGCGGCGGCAAAAGGTAAGGGGGCGCCGAGAGCGGGAGTCCCCACAGTGCAGGACCTTACAGTACCCCCCCCCCTCGAGGGTCGGACTCCGGACGATCCATCCAAGGTCTGTGGGGGAATTTTTGGTGGAATCGTTTGAGTAAAGACGGAGCGTGGAGATCAGAGCGCGAGACCCAAGAACGATCCTCAGGTCCGTATCCTTTCCAGTGAACCAAAACCTGGAGCTTGCCCCTGAAGATGCGAGAGTCAATGATGGACTGAATTTCGAATTCCTGTTGTCCTGGTACAATGGCGGGAGGAGGTCGAAGTGAAGGATGAGAAAATTGCGTGCCTTGGATGAAAGGTTTTAAGAGCGAGACATGGAAGACGGGTGAAATCTTCATGGAGGGGGGCAAAAGGAGTTGGTAGGCCACAGGGTTAACTTGTCGCAGGATGGGGAAGGGACCCAGGAACCTGGGAGACAATTTAGGGGTGGGAGCCTTCAATTTGATATTTTTAGAAGCAAGCCAGACCGTCTCTCAGGTTCAAACTTATGAGCATCCCGACTAAGCCGATCTGCCTGTGTCTTCTGCCTTAGGACAGATTCCTGTAAAGCCGTTTGAATCCTCCTCCATGACTCCTGTAACGTGGTTACCCTAACATCTGCTGCAGGCACTCCAGACATGGGTAAATGCATAGGAAAGCGAGTAGGGTGAAACCCATAGTTTACAAAAACAGTGATTCTTGAGTTGACTCATTCTTGAGAGAGTTAATAGCAAATTCAGCCCAAGGAAGTAATTCTGCCCAATTATCCTGAGAGTCGGAAGAAAAACAACGCAAATACTGTTCGAGGGACTAGTTCATGCGTTCGGTCTGCCCATTAGTTGGGGGGTAATAACCTGAAGAAAAAAGGAGAGTAATGCCTAGCCTCTGAGAAAATGCACGCCAGAACTTTGAAACAAATTGGAGTACCACGGTCCGAGACAATGGACAGCGGAACGCCATGAATACGGAAAATTTATTTTACAAAGATATCAGCCAGAGTACTCGAATTGGGTAAGCCCTTGAGGGGAACAAAATGAGCCTGCTTGGAGAATCTGTCGATGACCACTAGGATTGTAGTCATACAGTTAGAAGGGGGTAGATCCACGATGAAGTCCATGGCAATATGACTCCAAGGATGGTCCGGGACCAGGAGAGGTTGAAGTAGACCAGAAGGCTTTTGACGGACTGATTTATTTTGGGCGCAGACTGGGCAAGAGGAGGTGAAACTTTGAATGTCCTTTACCATATTGGGCCACCAAAGAGTCCGCCGGATCAGATCCGTAGTCTTCTTAGTGCCGGGATGACCATCTGATCTGGAGGAGTGTCCCCATTCGAGAATCTTAAGATGGAAACGTGGAGCTGCGTAAAGACATCCATCAGGAACCTCTAGCCCTTCGGGGACCTGTGATTGAGCCTCCAAAATCTTATCCAAAATATCAAAAGAAGCGGCAGAGATAAACAGTCGGGGGGAAAGGATATTTTCCAGGACATCCTGTAACTTCTCCTCTGTGTCGAACTGACGAGATAATGCATCAGCCTTGATATTTTTAGTCCCAGGAATATAAGAGATGACGAAGTTAAATCTCGAGAAGAACAACACCCATCGGGCCTGACGGGGACCAAGGCGACGGGCACCCTCGATGTAAGAAAGATTCTTGTGGTCCGTGAGGATCAGAATGCGTTCCTTGGTTCCTTCTAGAAGATGTCTCCGTTCTTGCAACGCCATCTTGATGGCCAACAACTCCCTATTCCCCACGTCGTAATTTCTTTCTGCCGGAGAGAATTTCTTGGAAAAAAACCCGCAGGGGTGGAGTTTATCTTCAGGTGTGGTTCTTTGCGAGAGAACCGCACCAGCTCCCACATCAGAGGCGTCGACCTCCAGGTTAAAGGGGAAGGTGGGGACAGGGTGTCGCAAAATGGGGGCCGAGACAAAGGCTTTTTTGAGAGACTCAAAAGCACGACTAGCCTCCGTCGGCCAAGAGGAAGGATTGGCCCCTTTTTTGGTAAGGGCGGTAATGGGTGCTACCAGAGTAGAGAAACCAACAATGAATTTCCTATAATAGTTCGCGAAGCCAAGGAAACGATGGATCGCCTTCAAAGAATTGGGTTGCGGCCATTCAAGTACAGATTTGAGCTTCTCCGGATCCATGGAGAACCCCTGGTCCAAGATAATGTATCCTAAGAAAGTGGTTGAGGATTGATGAAAGAAACACTTCTCCATCTTGGTGTAGAGCATGTTGGCCCGCAGACGAGAGCGCACAAGTTTGGTATGGAGAATGTGTTCGTCGAGGGTCTTGGAAAAGATGAGGATATCATCCAAGTAGATAATCACAAAAATGTTCAAGTGATCACGGTAAACTTCATTCATAAAGTCTTGGAAGACTGCAGGGGCATTGCACAACCCAAAAGGCATCACCAGGTACTCATAGTGACCACTGCGCGTGTTGAACGCAGTCTTCCACTCGTCGCCACTGCGGATGCGAATAAGGTTATAGGCCCCCCGTAAATCGAGTTTAGAAAAGATTGTCGAGCCTTGCAACCTATCGAAGAGCTCAGGGATCAGGGGCAACGGGTAGCCATTCTTGATGGTAATCTTATTTAGCCCGCGGAAATCGATGCACGGACGAAGCGTCCCATCCTTTTTTTTCACAAAAAAAAAACCTGCTCCGACGGGGGAGGTTGAATTCCGAGTGTCCACCCTCCATAGAAAGTTCAATGAGAAGTGTCTCCAAGGAAATAAAGGCTGGCTGAAGGGATCGCCCATCGATAGCCTCCAACCCGACCGGAATGGCTTTCTCCTGGAGAGGGATGCTGTTCTGAATAGCAAAAGCATGGTTTATGAAATTCCCTCCGGATCCGGAGTCGAGGAAGGCCAGGGCAGGGATTTGGAAGCTGACGTGCTTAAGGAGGACAGGGAGTAAGATGCACTTGGGAGACTCCTGCGAGGCAGATGGGGAGGAAGAGATTGTACCCAGTGAAATCCCCTCATACCTCACTGGGTGCTGGTGTTTCCCGGCCTCAAGGGGCAACGAGGCAAGATATGTCCAGGAGATCCGCAATAAAAGCACAGGCCCTCATTCCTCCGACGAAGTCGTTCCGCAGACGAAAGCTGATGGCTGCCCAGTTGCATGGATACCTGGAAACAGAAGGCATAAAGAAGGCAGTACGAGGACGTTGACGTTCGGCCCGCCTTTCCTGAAGTCGTTGATCTACCCTGATGCATAAAGAGATCAGACCCTCCAAAGAAGATGGCCTCTCGCGAGCCTCCAGTTCGTCCTTTAAAGACTCTGAAAGTCCCTGCCAGAAGGCCACGGAGAGTGCACCATCGTTCCAATCAGTCTCAGCTGCGATTGTCCGGAATTCCAGAGCGTATCGTGCCACAGATTTCCGCCCCTGTGAGATGTGGAACAAGGAAGAAGCAGCCGTATCACTACGTCCAGGGGTATCAAAAACTAAACAAAATTCTCTCTTAAAGTTGGGAAAGCTGTGAGTGAGTTCAGGTCTTAGCTCCCAGATCGGTGAAGCCCAGGCCAAAGCGTCCCCGGTGAGGAGGGAAAAAATGTAAGCTACCTTGGTTCGATCCGTGGGGAAGCGAGAAGGTGACAATTCGAATTGTATCTCGCACTGGTTTAAAAACCCACGGCATGCAAGCGGGTCTCCAGCATATTTACCAGGCGTAGGGATGCGTAACTCAGAAGTGCTAGCTCCCTCTAGGGAAACAGTGGGAGGGATAGCGGAACTGGAGGCGTTAGCCTGGGGCATTTGAGAGGATAAGGTAGCAACCTGTTGGTTAAGGGCGGTGACCTTATTATCCAGAAAGGTAAAGTGTTTGGAGATAGTGGTCAGGGTATCTTCCAACTCAGGGGGGTCTGGGTCTGACGGGCTCTGCATAATGTAACGCTCGGCCTGCCCACAAACCAGACGAGACCCCGGTAATGAGGTGGAACGGACAAATACCACACACCTAACAGCAAGCGGGGGCGCGGCCGGATTGTGGTAAGTAGCGTAGCTGGTCCGGAGACAAAAATAGAAGTAATTCGGTACTTGTCAAATCCGGAGTAGAATGGTCGAGTCCGTAAGCCAATGGTCAAGGAGTAGAGATGGGTGCATCGTAGAGTGTCCGTAAGCCAAGGGTCAAGGAGTAGAGAGAGCTGCGTCGTCGAGGGTCCATTTGCCAAGTCCAAGGGGTATAGAAGTCGGCGTGGGGGAAAGTGTCCGTAAGCCAAGTCCAGGGGTCCAGAAAGCAGCGTTGTCGAAATCCAAAGCCAAGGTCAAAATCCAGGGAGGTCAGCAGAGAATCCAGGGACAGGAACAGGGGCTGAAACAACAAGAGAGCCAAGCAGAAGCAGACAGCACCAAGGTACAGTAGCTATGCAGAGCACTGGGAGAATGGGGAGACCAAACTAAATAGTGGGCAGGGGCCTATCAGGGGAAAGGGAGGAGCGGAGGTGCAGTCCAGGGATTCATCCTGATAGGGGAGAGAAGCCTGGGGCTGACCCGGGTAGAGCTGGGGATGGGGAGCGCGCTAGTGCGCAGGCCTGTAAGGAGGAGGCGGGACTACCTTCAGGATGTCGGGTTTGAGAAGCTTGGGTCCGCGCGCCCCTGTAATGATGACGCACGCGACCCGGAAGAGGGAGAGCAGCCGCGGGGGCGACGCCGACGGCAGAGGAACGCCGCTGGGGATTCGGGGCAGCGGCGGCAAAAGGTAAGGGGGCGCCGAGAGCAGGAGTCCCCACAGCGCGGGACCTTACACTCTTCGACTGCACTACCTGCGCTGCAGCAGGGATATCCTGAAAACCTGACATTTTGCTGGCTGGCAGCCCACACACCAACCATAGATGCACGCTACATGCACCCTGCACACATGTACACATGTACACACCATACAATAAGCAAGCTCCATACACATGCAAAAGCACAATAAACAAACACACCAGATATGCATACCATATACATATGTACACACATCAGAAACACAACACACGATAACAGACCAAATACACACATCAGATGCACACAGCATGCATGAACAAACACTACATAAACACATGCACAAAGTGCATGCTATACATATATGCACGTGCACACACACACACAATATACATACAGATAACACTTTATTGCACCCAATGGCGATACATACCATACACACACACACCCTTACTTTGTAAATCCCCCCCCATCACCTCCACTTAGCTCCACCCCCACGCTCCGGTGACCGCCCCTTCACAAGTCTTTAGTCTGTTTGCCTGTCCCGTCCCAGTCATGTGAGCTCCGCCCCCAGCTCTCAGCTCCTGCTGCATTCTGAGGCCGGCCCGCAGGTCAGATTTTTAGGATATCCCTGCTTCAGCATAGGTGTCTCAATCAGAGGCTCAGTCACCTGTGCTGACGCAGGGACTGATTGCGCCACCTGTGCCGAAACAGTGATATCCTGAAAACCTGACCTGTTAGGGGGGGGGGTGTCTTGAGAACTGGAATTAAGCACCTCTGCATTAGAAAACACTACTGTAGTGTTTTCCCTTCTAATTTTCCGTCGGCTCCTCTTGCTAGGAAAGCCTATTATCAAGCAATTAAGTGACAGTAGGAGTGTAATAAAGTGCAGCCGCGTTCTTGTACCATTACCTCGGGTGCTGATGTTAATGACCGGCTATCACACCCAGGACTGTAATCCCTGCATTATGCTGTGCTGCAGAACAGCCCGAGTCAGCAGCTATTCTCAGCTAACTGTACTTAGATATTGTTCCCCGTGTTATATGAAAACCTGATCTAGCTTTCTGAAGAAGAAGAAGAAGAAGAAGAAGAAAAAAGGGTGTGTGTGCTGAGCTCGCGCATTTTAAGTGAAACTTCTTTCTTTTGTCGGGGAAATTGTGTATATTATATAGTCTCTGTGTTGTGGGAAGGAGCCGAGGCGTCAGAGTAAGGCCGCGCGTATAGTGCCGTCGAAGGCGACGGCGACACGACGGGTGACGTCACCCGTCGCTGTCACCACAGGCGAAAGTTATATTTCGCTGGGCGGCGGCGCCGCGGGTTTCCGGGCATGTGATTGGTTCAAGGGCCGTCACATGAGGCAACAGCCCTTGAAAAATCAAATTTTGCCGGCTACCAGTTTTCGCGGCGGCAACGTCGGTCCGTCGCATTGTCGCCGTCGCGCTTACAATAAGCGCACCCGGGGGCAGCAATGCATTTGTTTTCGGGCGACGTCGCCGGCACTATAAGCGCGGCCTTAGGCTCTGGAAGGGATTATACTCTCGTCTATCGAGTGTTCTACGTTTATTGCAGAAGAGAAATCCAAGGATTGATGCGGAGCACAGCTGAAGAAGGGGACCAGCGCCAAAATATGAAGTTAAAACAAATATTTATTAAACACTAGCTGAGAGCCCCGGCGTTGCCCGGGATGTTTGTGGTGTGGGTGTGGCATTTGGGTGGGGAGTGGTCCACGCGGCCCATGTGCGGTGGTAGTGCTGCTATGGCTGTACTGATGGTGATTGTATTGGTGTGCTGATTTGGGAGGGTTTGGTGCTGATGTGGGGGTGCGGATGTGGGTGTGCCGATGGGGGAGGTGCAAAGGTGGCGATGTGTGGGTGCTGATGGTGTTGATGGGGGCTGGGAATGGTGGGGAGCCGAGAATGCCAGTGTGCTGGGGGGGCATGGGATACCGGTGTGCTGATGTGGTGGTGCTGGGGTGTGTGTGTGTATACATGTTTGTGTGTATACATTGTATGTGTGTGTGTGTATACATGTGTGTGTGTATGTGTACGTGTGTGTGTATGTGTATACACGTGTGTGTGTATACACGTATGTGTGTGTATACACATGTGTGTATACACGTGTGTGTGTATACACGTGAGTGTGTATACACGTGTGTGTGTATACATTGTGTGTGTGTATATACGTGTGTGTGTATACACATTTGTGTATACACGTGTATACATGTTTGTGTGTGTGTATACATGTTTGTGTGTATACATTGTATGTGTGTGTGTGTGTGTGTGTGTGTGTGTGTGTGTACATTTGTGTGTGTGTACACATGTTTGTGTGTGTATACACATGATGTGTGTGTGTGTATACATGTGTATGTGTGTATACATGTGTGTGTGTGTATACATGTGTGTGTGTATACATGTGTGTGTGTGTACACATGTGTGTGTGTGTGTACACATGTGTGTGTGTACACATGTGTGTGTGTACACACGTGTGTGTGTGTATACACGTGTGTGTGTGTATACATGTGTGTGTGTATACATGTGTGTGTGTATACATGTGTGTGTGTATACATGTGTGTGTATACATGTGTGTGTGTGTGTGTATACATTATGTGTATGTATACCTGTGTGTATACGTGTGTGAGTGTATACGTGTGTGTGTGTGTGTGTATGTCTCCATGTGTGTGTGTGTGTATGTCTCCATGTGTGTGTGTGTATGTCTCCATGTGTGTGTGTGTATGTCTCCATGTGTGTGTGTACGTGTACATGTGTGTGAGTATATGTGTACATGTGTGTGTGTGTACGTGTCTACGTGTACATGTGTGTGTGTGTGTGTGTACGTGTACATGTGTGTGTGTGTGTGTGTGTACGTGTCTACGTGTACATGTGTGTGTGTGTCTACGTGTACGTGTGTGTGTGTCTACGTGCGTGTGTGTACGTGTGTGTACGTGTGTACGTGTGTGTCTACGTGTGTGTGTGTCTACGTGTGTGTGTTTGTGTATACGTGTGTGTGTTTGTGTCTACGTGTGTGTGTTTGTGTATACGTGTGTGTGTGTATACGTGTGTGTGTCTACGTCTGTGTGTGTGTGTCTACGTGTGTGTGTCTACGTGTGTGTGTGTGTCCCTGTGTGTGTTTGTGTCCCTGTGTGTCCTTTGGCCCGTGACTCCGCCTCAGGGAAGGGGGGGAGGTGGTGGGAAGGAGGGGGGGGAAGGGGAGGTGGGGGGGAGGTGGTGGGGGGGAGGTGGTGGGAAGGGGGGGGGTGGGGGGGAGGTGGTGGGAAGGGGGGGGTGGGGGGGAGGTGGTGGGAAGGGGGGGGTGGGGGGGAGGTGGTGGGAAGGGGGGGGAGGTGGTGGGGAGTTGGGAAGGGGGGTGGGGGAGGTGGGAAGGGGGGTGGGGGAGGTGGGAAGGGGGGTGGAGGTGGTGAGGAGGTGGTGGGAGGTTGTAAGGGGGGAGTGAAGGGAAGGTGAAGGGGGGGTGAAGGTGGGGGTGGAGGGGAGGTGAGGGGGGGGGGGGTGGAGGGGAGGTGAAGGGGGGTGGAGGGGAGGTGAAGGGGGGGTGGAGGGGAGGTGAAGGGGGGGGTGGAGGGGAGGTGGAGGGGAGGTGAAGGGGGGGGTGGAGGGAGGTGGAAGGGAAGGGAAGTGGAGTGAGGGGAGGTGAGGAGAGGTGAGGTGAAGGGGGGTGAGGGGAGGTGAAGGGGGGTGAGGGGAGGTGAAGGGCGCTCCCTCAGCCGTCCGGCCGCTCACTCACCCGTCCGGCAGCTCCCTCACCCGTCCGGCCGCTCCCACGTGGTCTGAGGCGGGAGGCAGCTTGTTGTGGCCGCTCCCCTGCTGTGTCCCGGGCGCTCGCTCCCCCGCTGACTGTAGCGGCGCCGGGGGGGGGGGGGGGGTGAAGGGGGGTGAAGGGGAGGTGAAGGCCGCTCACTCACCCGTCCGGAAGGTCCCACGTGGTCTGAGGCGGGAGGCAGCTTGTTTTGGCCGCTCTCCCGCTGTGTCCCGGGCGCTCGCTCCCCCGCTGACTGTAGCGGCGCCAGGGGGTGGAGGGGAGGTGAAGGGGGGTGAAGGGGAGGTGAAGGCCGCTCACTCACCCGTCCGGAAGGTCCCACGTGGTCTGAGGCGGGAGGCAGCTTGTTGTGGCCGCTCCCCCACTGTGTCCCGGGCGCTCGCTCGCTCCGCTGACTGTAGCGGCGCCGGGGGGGGGGGGGGGTGGAGGGGAGGTGATTTGAAGGGGGGTGAGGGGTGGGTGAAAGCCGCTCACTCACCCGTCCGGCAGCTCCCTCACCCGTCCGGCCGCTCCCACGTGGAACTGAGGCGGGAGGCAGCTTGTTGTGGCCGCTCCCCCGCTGTGTCCCGGGCACTCGCTCCTCCGCTGACTGTAGCGGCGCCGGGGGGGGCGGGGGGGGGGGTTGAAAGCGCGGGAGACACGGGGAGAGGAGGAGGCTGATTTCGGGGAGGAAGAGGCGGAGGCTCCGGCGGGTATGTGATTTCCCCTAGGGACACCGGACATCCAGCAGGCAGGCATGCATGCAGGCAGGCAGGCAAACATACAGTGCTTTCACTAATATAGTATAAGATAGTAAACGGGGAAACAGAACATTTATTGGACATTTTCCGTATTGCGCAGCTGAATCCTGCCACTACTTTGTTCCTTTCTCCATCTGATAGCAGTGGAAATTGTTCAATTGTGCAACATTCCCATAGTTTCGCTTTATTGGAAACTCTCTGATTACTGCGGTAACTCTATATCAGGTGTGTGTGTGTGTGTGTGTGTGTGTGTGTGTGTGTGTGTGTGTGTGTGTGTGTGTGTGTGTGTGTGTGTGTGTGTGTGTGTGTGTGTGTGTGTGTGTGTGTGTGTGTGTGTGTGTGTGTCCGGCTCTGCGCATGTGCGGGCGACGGACGTTTCTGCGCATGGCGATGGCCTCTTCTGCGCATACAGTCCAATGACGTCACTTCCGTTACACACTTCCGTCTCCATGAAGGAGAATTGTGCCATGAAAGTTTACTAAGTGCCAGCAAAGAAGTTTCAATTAAAAAAAAAAAAAAAACCCGTGCAGGTGCCACTGACCCACAAATTGTATCTATGTTTTAATTTACATAGCCTCTTCCACCATATTTTTGATGTCCCTCCATATACACCTCCAGAGAATAATAATATTTCATGGAAGACTGGTTAGTGATCGAAGACTGGATATTTGATGTTGAGTATCTATAGCAGGGGTGGGCATCTCCAGGCCTCAAGGGCATCCAACAGGTCAGGTTTTCAGGATATCCCTGCTTCAGCACATCTGGCCCAATTAGTGACTCAGTCATTGATTATTTATTTATAAAATATTTTACCAGGAAGTAATACATTGAGCGTTACCTCTCGTTTTCAAGCATGTCCTGGGCACAGAGTTATAACAATACATGGTTACATTAAATGAACAGAGGTTATACGTTCAATTCACAGACATTTCATGGACAGTTAGAGTTGGAAATTGGGTGCAGGGGATAAAAGGGCTGGTAAGTTTCTGATATAAATACAGCAATTTGAACACCAACAAACATCAGCGATCGGCAGCAAACGGCTCACACCCTTTAGCTGCCCATCGGCTGCGCCAAAAGCTCTGCGCCCTTGGGGCGATTCAGATGTAGACTGAAGGGGTTCCGAATGAATGCAGCTGTGATTATTGATTCCCCTAGTGCACCCTTCTCTCCCACTACAAGGCTGAGCGGGTGTCTTTCCACCTTATCCGTTATGACTGGGCCACTGATTGAGCCACCTGTGCTGAAGCAGGCATATCCTGAAAATCTGACCTGATGGTGGCTATTCTGGACCCAGGCTCATATGTAGCATGTGAGTAAGTCCATGTACAGTAGCTTAACTCGTCCCCTTTTAAAGCACACAAAGTCCTTCTATTTTCTTCAACTTTATTGAGGGGAGTTAACAGAAATATAAAAGTTCTTAAATGTGGATTGTAATAGCAAATGTCCCTTGTGAGGAGAATTGCCTTACGAGAGGAAGGTGTCCTGCTATGGGGGAGTTCTTCTCTGAGGGGAAGGTAAAAAGGATTCCTTTTCTGAGGGAGCAGTGGAAGAAGTGTCTACTAACTTTGGCTGCTTGTTGGAAACAGAGAACACACTTTCCTGTCAGACCGGAACACACTAAGGGGCATAACAATATGCAGATAAGGCAGGGGGAGAGGACTAAACCAATCTCAAACTGTGAGTATTGGTAGGTTGCCAGGGCAACTGACAAGAGGTAAAGGGGATTACTTGTAACAATAATGTTGCAATGTGCACAGCTCTGGCTGCTTCAGAGCAGGGAAAAAACATGCAACTTAACTAGGGAGAGCTGGTAGTGTGAGAGCAGAGAAAATATATAGAAAATATACCATCCTGTTCCAGGACAGTGGCCCTTGAGGACTGGAGTTGGCCATTGCTGTCATACTCGTTAAATAGACTGGAGAAAATCATATCAATAAATATGTTCAAAAAAAAGGTTGGCCATCTTTCTAGAAAGAACAGGTATACAGGGATATACCAAAAATAAGTAAACATGGGAAGGATGTTGATCCAGGGAGTAATCTGATTGGCAATTCTTGGAGTTGGGAAGGAATGTATTTTCCCCTTATGAGATATCATTAGATGCGGTGTCACTGGGGTTTTTTGTTTGCCTTCCTCTGGATCAATATACTGTAAGTATAGATATAGGATAAGTATCTGTTGTCTAAATTTAGCATAGGTTGAACTTGATGGACGTATGTCTTTTTTCAACCTCATCTACTATGTAACTATGTAACTATGTAACTATGTAACAATGTAACAATGTAACAAAGATATGAACATGAATAAATTAATTCTCTTAACACATGGTACGCACTCTACATAGATTGTACTACAGTTATGTGCACAATGAGTCTGTCCCGAGTTCCTGGATGCCGGAGACATGAGATAATATGACTCCTGCCAACGTAACTCAGGTCCTGCTCCTTGACCACAAGACCATTCCTGTGTCGTCCATCGCAGCCCATAGACCAAATCCCGACCCGCGAAAGGTTCGGGAGGATTATCTGCACCTGCTCATTTCCCCCCAGTTGCTCCTGCAGTTTCAATGAAACTTTTCGCACTGAAACTCACTTTTCTTCTGGGGTGACATGTCAGGATACATTGTGATATATTGCATCACCACTGTCATCAAATCGTATGGAAACTCAGTGATATTCTGAGTTATATTGGGATATGTTGTGTTATCTAGAGCAGTGGGGCTCAATTCCAGTCCTCACGCCCTCCCCCAACAGGTCAGATTTTCAGGATATCCCTGCTTCAGCACAGGTGGCTCAATCAGAGGCTCAGTATTCGGCCTGTGCTGATATCCTGAAAGCCTGACCTGTTGGGGGGGGGGGGCTTGAGGACTTGAGTTGAGCACCCCTGATCTAGGGGAACAATATCATGGGCAACCTCCCTACATGCTGCAAACATTTAAACAATGTAACAATTTAACATTGATATTATGTTATTATTTCTAAATATATATAAGCTGTGACCATGCAGCAAGCTTAAGCCTATAGGGAACCATGTTAAAAATGGTTATTGAGGCAAAAAGTGACACTGTGTGCTCATTTGCATGTCATTTCCCAGAATCCCTTGCTGCAGTGGAAGTGCTGTATGCTGGGTGATAATGGGGAAAGGCGGGGTTGCAGACCTGCCTAAGACATGCAGATGAGCATACAGTTATATTTGCATATTTGCTTTCCTGTGGAGGGTTTTTGTCACTTTTTTTACTCACCATAACTTAACTCAGTATTATGGTTTAGCCTATCCCATAGCCTCTCTTGCATTCCCAGTAAAATCAACCCCACACTGATGAGACCCATCAAGGTCGAAACAGCTGTCTGTGGGTGGTTTTCTGGGTATGCACCTTAACCCTGGCTGTGCTCAAAGCTGTGACCATGCAGCAAGCTTAAGCCTATAGGGAACCATGTTAAAAATGGTTATTGAGGCAAAAAGTGACACTGTGTGCTCATTTGCATGTCATTTCCCAGAATCCCTTGCTGCAGTGGAAGTGCTGTATGCTGGGTGATAATGGGGAAAGGCGGGGTTGCAGACCTGCCTAAGACATGCAGATGAGCATACAGTTATATTTGCATATAGATATAGATATATATATATATAGATATATGTGTGTGTGTGTGTGTGTGTGTGTGTGTGTGTGTGTGTGTGTGTGTGTGTGTGTGTGTGTGTGTGTGTGTGTGTGTGTGTGTGTGTGTGTGTGTGTGTGTGTGTACCAAATTAGCCGAGCTTAATAATCAAAAACAAATAGTCGATACTGTTCTGTGGCTAACTAAATGCTTTTATTTGTGCAAGCTTTCGAGATACAAAGATCATTGTGTGTGTGGGTGTGTGTGTGTCTGTGTGTGTGTGTGTGTGTGTGTGTGTGTGTGTGTGTGTGTGTGTGTGTGTGTGTGTGTGTGTGTGTGTGTGTATTACTGCAAAAAATATATAAATAAATATACTGATTCCCAATTTATGAGTCTTATTTGGGACTCTTTGAAAAACGCGTTGACGAGCGCTGCATGATGCAAATGATATTTGAGAGGGGGAAAAAAACCCTCACCTAAACCATAGATAACTGGAGGAACCGCGTTATGTGGTGAAGTATTGACCACTGCCTTCTCTTCCCACGTGTCTGTTTCATGAGCCATTCTGTAAGCCACTGTTACCTGGAGACACTGTACAGTAACATCATATTAGTGACACGTGCTGGATGAGAACACTCCTAATGTCATCCGACATTTCTTTGTGGAGAGCACTGGAACGTAGGTTGATATTTGTTGGACAGTGATATTTTGGCATAAACAGTGATAATGGAAGGGTGCTAGAAAATATGTTTAACATCAGGACACAGAGCCAGAGATGATTAGTGGTCTCTGTGTGAAACAAGCAACAAATTATCTTTGACAGCTTCCTTATCTTGATGTACTTGTCTGCACACACGCAAAAAAAAAGAGATAAGTAGACACATTTCTTGGAGACGTGTATCCAATATGAGATAGGGAAATAGAGAAAAATGTCACAGAGAACGCGAACACAGATTGTGGTTTTGTGTTACCAGGCAGGACACGTTCGCACAATGTGAAAGACAACTTTCCAATCACCTTGTAGGCACTGGGGATGATTAATCAAAGTCTCTTGGCTGGAAGTCGGGTGCCAAAACGGGCGCTGTAAGAGACATGTGCAGAGGTACGACCAGGGAGATTTGGGGGAAATTAAACCCTGACTTTATTCAGCCCATCACTTTAAACAATGCAGAAACCACAAAAGAAATAAAACAGCCTATCCCTGTGTGAGGGCCAACTCACTTCCCCAGTCCCTATCTGCAGGGCTGGGAGGATACGCCTCTTTCCAACCTATAACCCCCAAAGTTTCAAGAGGTACCTGTAAGCAGGGGTCCTTTGTGGCAGTGTCTGAGTCTGGTTGGTGTCTACTGAGGGGCCAGCCTCTGGCAGGTTCCTGGGTCCTCTGTGCCCAGGAATAGAGAGAGGTGTGGTTCCAGGGGTCTTGATATCAGCACAGCCTTGTGCTCAGGGCATAATCTCCTTTGGTATCGCAGTTGTGACTGTGCTCAGGAGTCTCTCTCTTGCAGTTTCCAGCAGGAGGATTGTTAACCTGTCTGATTAGCAAGGTGGAGACTGGTTAATTGACTTTGGCTGCAATTAACCAGCTCCCTGCTGGATTACTCAGACCACTAGAGGCTTTCTATTGAAGCCTCATTGAGACAGGGGTAAGTCCCTGTTACAGGCCCATTAAAGCTGCAGTTCAGTCTTTTTTTTTTTTTAATTCATTTTTTTACTTCAATAGTTTCATGTGGGCAATCTCTAATTACCTAAAGAACTGCATAGCTGCCGGTCAATTCGTTCTCCGTCTATTGATCGGCAAAGTTTGGCGACATCTTTAAATATGGGGAATGTAAATCGTTGCTATAGGAACAAGCATGCTTGTTAAAATAGAAAACAAGAAAATTGGTCTTTCAAAGTTGTTGTTTTTAAAAAAGAAAATGCTAAAAGTATTTTTTCTTACTACAGAACTGATTTATTAAAAAAATAACACACGTGCAGGATATTGCCTGAACTGCAGCTTTAATAAAGAAGTCATGGAAAGGCATGACGTTTCTTCCTCTGATTTGCAAGGCGCTGTTTTTGCACGAGTACTAATTTCTTTTACTTTTTTTGCTCGTCGGGTTCTAAAGGACCAATGTGTTTGCTGTCCTGACCTTCGGATTGTCCGCCTGTGCTGACCAATCAGTATAATACTGGTCTAAATTGGACTGGCCCAGGGGTGGCAAACTCCAGCCCTCAAGAGCTACCAACAGGTCAGGTTTTCAGGATATCCCTGCTTCAGCACAGGTAGCTCAATCAGTCAACGACTGCCTCATCTTGAGGACTGGAGTTGGCTACCCCTGGACTAGCCAACACTGTCCCTTTACACCAGATTTGGGAGGCTGTGTGTGAACCTTTTGAAGTGCAAGGATTTCAGCTCCAGCCTTAGAAAACACTAATGAGTTCTAAAACTCAGGTGCTGAAAGCTTACAAGCAGAGAAAGAATGGCTACGTTAGGAGTTTGGGTCCTGCCTCTCCACGATGACATTCTGGAACCTCAGAGGTGTCTTATTGAATATTTCTAGTAAAAAGGGGTCTATATCTCACAGAAACGTGTTGTATGCACGTAGAGCACATTAACTTGCATGCTAATTCTATACATAAATGGTGCCCTATATTAACTACTTGCTACTGTATTAATTGGTTTTAAAAATGCAGGAAACCGTTGTAAATAAATGAAATGAAGATTGTGTTTGTTTGTGTTGCCTCCGACTATGAAAGGTTTAAGATAGAAGTGGCATGTTTATTAGATCCAATAATGCCAAATAAGCCATATCAACCTTGACAATTAGATGGTATCAAATCTCTCACCATAAGACAGTAATAAAATTAACTAGGTGCAGAAGGGAAAATAAACACATATAGAGACACTTGGATAGTGACCAAAAGGCCACAAAAAGCCCTATTTAGAATGCACTCAAAGTCAAAAGAATAGGGAAAATGTAAAGGGTATTACATTCACTCATACTGTCAGACACACACATAAACAGACACACAGACACACACACACACAGACACACAGACATACACACACACAGACACACACATAAACAGACACACAGACACCCACAGGCACACACCCACAGACACACAAACACACACAGACACCCACAGGCACACACACAGACACACACAGACACCCACCCACAGACACACAGACACACAGACACACACACACACACATAAACAGACACACAGACACCCACACACACACACAGACACACACAGACACACACAGACACACACAGACACACACAGACACACACACAGACACCCACGATACAAGGGATGTCGCACATGAGACAGGTACTGAGGGTTTGATCTCCTCTGGGGCCCCGCTGTAATTACTTGCCCAGGCACTTCTCTCACCCCTTGTCCTCCTCCTCGGCAGCACTTCCACCTGCGTCGCCAAAATGTGACACAACCCCCCTAGTGCCGCGCTATCAACGCTACTGGCAGCGCTGCTCACCCACTCAGGACACCACAGGCCGCCGCCAGCCAGCCAATCAAGGGGGAGCTCCTGGGAGGGATGCGCGAGAGCGGAGGCAGGTTCTGGCTGCCATGACTGACGGGCGCGACAGGGGAGGAGAGAAAGCGCTGCTCAGAGAGGGGGGGAGGAAAAGCGCTGCTCAGAGAGGCGGGGGAGGGAAAGCGCTGCTCAGAGAGGCGGGGGAGGGAAAGCGCTGCTCAGAGAGGCGGGGGAGGGAAAGCGCTGCTCAGAGAGGCGGGGGGGAGGGAAAGCGCTGCTCAGAGAGGCGGGGGGGAGGGAAAGCGCTGCTCAGAGAGGCGGGGGGGAGGGAAAGCGCTGCTCAGAGAGGCGGGGGGGGGAAAGCGCTGCTCAGAGAGGGGGGGAGGAAAAGCGCTGCTCAGAGAGGCGGGGGGAGGGAATGCGCTGCTCAGAGAGGCGGGGGAGGGAAAGCGCTGCTCAGAGAGGCGGGGGAGGGAAAGCGCTGCTCAGAGAGGCGGGGGGGAGGGAAAGCGCTGCTCAGAGAGGCGGGGGGAGGGAAAGCGCTGCTCAGAGAGGCGGGGGGAGGGAAAGCGCTGCTCAGAGAGGCGGCGGGAGGGAAAGCGCTGCTCAGAGAGGTGGGGGGGGGAAAGCGCTGCTCAGAGAGGCGGGGGGAGGGAAAGCGCTACTCAGAGAGGCGGGGGAGGGAAAGCGCTGCTCAGAGAGGCGGGGGGGAGGGAAAGCGCTGCTCAGAGAGGTGGGGGAGGGAAAGCGCTGCTCAGAGAGGCGGGGGGAGGGAAAGCGCTGCTCAGAGGCGGGGGAGGGAAAGCGCTGCTCAGAGAGGCGGGGGAGGGAAAGCGCTGCTCAGAGAGGCGGGGGGAGGGAAAGCGCTGCTCAGAGAGGCGGGGGGAGGGAAAGCGCTGCTCAGAGAGGCGGGGGGAGGGAAAGCGTTTCTCAGAGAGGCGGGGGAGGGAAAGCGCTGCTCAGAGAGGCGGGGGAGGGAAAGCGCTGCTCAGAGAGGCGGGGGGAGGGACAGCGCTGCTCAGAGAGGCGGGGGGAGGGAAAGCGCTGCTCAGAGAGGCGGGGGGAGGGAAAGCGCTGCTCAGAGAGGCAGGGGGAGGGAAAGCGTTGCTCAGGGAGGCGGGGGGGAGGGAAAGCACTGCTCAGAGAGGCGGGGGGGAGGGAAAGCGCTGCTCAGAGAGGCGGGGGAGGGAAAGCGCTGCTCAGAGAGGCGGGGGGAGGGAAAGCGCTGCTCAGAGAGGCGGGGGGAGGGAAAGCGCTGCTCAGAGAGGCGGGGGAGGGAAAGCGCTGCTCAGAGAGGCGGGGGAGGGAAAGCGCTGCTCAGAGAGGCGGGGGGAGGGAAAGCGCTGCTCAGAGAGGCGGGGGGGAGGGAAAGCGCTGCTCAGAGAGGCGGGGGAGGGAAAGCGCTGCTCAGAGAGACGGGGGGAGGGAAAGCGCTGCTCAGAGAGGTGGGGGGAGGGAAAGCGCTGCTCAGAGAGGCGGGGGAGGGAAAGCGCTGTTCAGAGAGGCGGGGGAGGGAAAGCGCTGCTCAGAGAGGCGGAGGGAGGGACAGCGCTGCTCAGAGAGGCGGGAGGAGGGAAAGCGCTGCTCAGAGAGGCGGGGGGAGGGAACGCGCTGCTCAGAGAGGCGGGGGGGAGGGAAAGCGCTGCTCAGAGAGGCGGGGGAGGGAAAGCGCTGCTCAGAGAAGCGGGGGGAGGGAAAGCACTGCTCAGAGAGGCGAGGGGGAGGGAAAGCGCTGCTCAGAGAGGCGGGGGAGGGAAAGCGCTGCTCAGAGAGGCGGGGGGAGGGAAAGCGCTGCTCAGTGAGGCGGGGGAGGGAAAGCGCTGCTCAGAGAGGCGGGGGGAGGGAAAGCGCTGCTCAGTGAGGCGGGGGAGGGAAAGCGCTGCTCAGAGAGGCAGGGGGGAGAGAAAGCGTTGCTCAGGGAGGCGGGGGGGTGGGAAAGCGCTGCTCAGAGAGGCGGGGGAGGGAAAGCGCTGCTCAGAGAGGCGGGGGGAGGGAAAGCGTTGCTCAGGGAGGCAGGGGGGAGGGAAAGCGCTGCTCAGAGAGGCGGGGGAGGGAAAGCGCTGCTCAGAGAGGCGGGGGGGAGGGAAAGCGTTGCTCAGGGAGGCGGGGGGAGGGAAAGCGCTACTCAGAGAGGCAGGGGGGAGGGAAAGCGCAGCTCAGGGAGGCGGGGGGGAGGGAAAGCGCTGCTCAGGGAGCCTGAGGCGGGGTAATCTCCAAAAGCAACATGAACGCGCCTCCGGCTTTTTTTCCCCCTCCTTCAGCGTGAGTGGGGAAATTAAACAGCAGCACGTACACTGCATGGGCCAATCGCCAAGGGGCAATTTCGGGTTGCCCCCAGCGACCGGGGTGTGTGTGTGTGTGTATGTATATATATATCCACAATATCGTAAGTCCTTTCCGGGTTAATGCTTCAACATGCTACTGATCCATCCTGAACTGAAGTGGTTAGGTTTGCCTACTAATTGTTACAAGCCTGGAGCAGAGATCTGATTGTTCCTCAATGCTAAACACGGGCTTAACTAAAGGAAAGAATAATTTGCACACAGTATTGAGGCCGTTCCTTCCCTCCTGGTATACAGTGCCTCCTTTCTCTTTACTGACACATGAAAAACAAAAACGTAAAACTATGAAGCTATTTGCTGATTTATTCCAAGTTCTAAAAAGTAATGATGTGTTTCACATAAAATGATTGTCCCTGTGTGACAAAAAGGGACTCGGATGTGTACTAATCCGTCAAAAAGTCTGAGAGATATTAGCGAGATTCCGCGTGTGTCTGAGAAGCATGCAGTATTAATCCGGCAGGCAAACTTGGCACATACACTGCCTGCCCAGGTGGTTAAAAAAGATCAAATGGGGACAAAGCAGAATCTTAATCAAAAATGACAGCAAAGGAACTTCACAAAAGCCAGGGAAGATCAGTGTAAAATGCCCTGGCAACTTCACACCTCCTCTTTTTCTTGATGCTAGAGAGAAGAGACGCTCTTTTTATTCCTCGTTAAATGTCAGCTTGACCCGTCTATTAATGGAGAAGCCTTATTATAAAAATCAAAATGTATCTTTAAGAAACAAAAACCGTTTGCCAAGTAGAAGAGAATTCGCAGACCCGTTATATGTCCTTATACCAAACCACTTACAAATCTCGTTTCGGGTGTCGGATACCCAAGGAGATCGGGTGACAATGCCCACGGTCAAAGGAGTTGGCGCTGGGTCTCAACGGAGGGTCTTCTACTTCAGGAGTGGCCAACTGCAGTCCTCAAGGGCCACGCTACACGCAAAAGGAACCCGCACAGCTAGTGTTAGACCACAGTGAGGTGCTGACTGGATGGAGACGTGATAATATCATACAGAAGAAAAAGGACCCAGTCTTGCAGCACTCAATCACTCGGAATGTAATGTTGTAAATTTAAAATATACTTTATTGATAACCTTGAATAAAAAATAGGGGGTTAAAACGTAATTAAATGATGATAAACAGCTCGTGACTGTATCCTATATACCCCACCTACGGTAAGGTGGGTAGGTGTAAATAGAGTCCCTAATAAATATTGGGGATCAAGCGCTACGGATAGTAGCTACCTAAAAATATAGGAAAAAGGAGCCTCTGAGAGCCCACTTGAAGACACTCTCCTTGCGAGTGTATCCAGGCGTATGATACGTACTAAATTGATACACTGAGGATAGGTACAGTATTTAGTATGGCATAATGTGCGCTTGGTTAGACCTATGTGATGTCTGTCCCTGTCCTCAAGGGCCACCAAGAGGTCAGGTTTTCAGGATCTCCCTGCTTCAGCACAGGTGGCTCAGTCAGAATGAAAAGATCGCCCCATTACACTTGGCCATACCTTCTCCTGTAGAACACCTGCAAACAATTTGTAGACGGGCTGAAAGCTGATATTATTCTTTCACATTCCAAGTTTTATTTTGCGCAATACATTTGTAAATATTGGTGCTAGTAGATGCAGGACGAATGCTGCTTTTCTTGGCTGCGAAACCAGTGGAGGGTTTTTAAGTTGGCATTCTACCACCCTCTGCTGGCACTACCCTCTGATATAGTGCAATTAGACCTCCTGGTAAGTAAATAATATGGATCTTACAAGAAAAATGAGAAACCGTTCAACAGGAAAGAAGAAAGCCTAAATCAGTTCAATAGGGAGAACATTGTTGCCCATTTCACAGCCAGGGAGGAATTTGTTTTATTCTGCATCAAAATAACAAACATACCCCTTCTCACTCATGCTACAGTGCTAGGTTATCATTCATCGTGGGACACAGTGCAGGCAGGACTATTGAATGCTATGGGATAGCTGGAACATGTTCTATTATCATTACGGATGGCACAAGTTGCACCCGTGACATAGGTTCACCCTCCCCCCCCCCCCCCATCATTGTACTACAACAGGGGTGGCCAACTCCTGTGCTCAAGGGCTACCAACAGGTCAGGTTTTCAGGAATGCCCCGCTTCAGCACAGGTGGCTCTATCAGTGGCTCAGTCACTGTGCTGAAGCAGGGATAGCCCGAAAACGTAACCTGTCCGTGTCCCTTGAGGACTGGAGTTGGCCGTCCGTGTGCCAGAACACGTGGAGTGTTATTTATCAAAATCTCCCAGCTGCCAAATGTTGGCAAAACTGGAACACAAAATACAGACCCAGGTTTATCAAGAAAATGAACGGAATTGAAAGCAGTAGGGTTTGTGCGCCTTTAATTGTTGTCACCAAAACCTTATTTTATGTCTGGTTGTGCCCCGTCCAGCTTCACATGGGAAAGCCACTATATCCATCCCCCCATTCTGATGAGACCCAAAAAAGGTCAAAATAGTTGTCTGTGAGTAGGGTTACTGGCTCTGTACTTCTTTAACCCAGGCTGTGCTGAAAAGCTGTGTAATGTGGCAGGCATACATTTGTAGGGGTTCATGTTAAAAGGGACAAGAAGCAAAAGGTGACACACACTGGGCTCATTTGCATGTCATTACCCAGAATCCCTGGCTGCAGTGGAAACATTGTATACTAAGAGATAACGGGGAAAGGCAGGGCTGCAGACCTGTCTGAGACATGTGCATTTGCTCACAAGTGATATTTGTATTCGCTGTACACTTTTCCTTTAATCTGGTGCAATTCTTCTGCACACATTTTTGCCCCATTTTAGCATTTGGAAGACTTTGATAAATACACTCCTGTTGAGAGGAACACAGGCAAGATAAACTTTAACTATGATACGAGGCAAAACTACCTCAAATGTCCTTATAAATCCATTGCCTCTAATTCAGGTTTATTTCTTACATACATCTGGTGCACTTTGTGCCTCAGAATTGGACCAGTTTTGCCAGAAATTGTTACCCTACTTTCCAGTGATTTTACCTTTAATTTCCATCAAGCAACAACAAGCGAATGGGCTTTTCCCTCATGAATATGAAAAAAAATATATATATATTTTTTTTTTCTAATATATATATATATATATTAGAAATTCTTTAAATTCATTCATTTTAAAACAGTTTTTGTAACTTAAATCGCAATTAATTACAATAGAGAAATTTCTTCGACTGCTACATGTTGAAAGGAATAAAATGTGAGATACCAATTAGTAATATGCATTAAACATATTCATGCGTAATTGCTTTGTCTAAAATGTTGAAAGTAAGTACTCTTTTTTGGATGAATAAATCAGACGGACGCAGAGTGAAGGGGACTAGATGGAAATTTACAGCTTTGAAAGTTCAGACACAGATAAATCTTGAAGTAACATGGCACCCGATTCCACGCAGAGCATTTTGTTGAGACAGCGAGAACAGGAGCCGGGCACCAGGCCAGAACCCCTTACAATTAGTGCTCATTTAAACCTTTGAGTGCCATAGGGCGCATGGTGCTTGAGTGCCATCATGTGATGTCATGTGACCACGGCGGCCATCTTGAAGGGACCTTACTGGTTAGATCGCGTTCTGCACTCCATGGGAACGCAGGACACGATCTAAGTTTTTTGTTTTTTTTAAACACCCTTCCTAGGCACGGCGTAGTCACTACATCACGGTGCCCTCGGAGTGCCAGTCCCCATGACGTAGTGACTATGCCCCCAGGCACCCAATGGGTTAATGAACCTCATATTTGCGCGCTCATTTAAGGGGCTGCCTCCCCAAGCCTCCACGTGTCTCAAAAAGGAATTTAGATATAAACAAACTGTTTCTAAAAGAAGTCGGCTCTGTTTTGTGCTTGGGATAAAGCTTACCAGAGTAATATATGTTGTTTCTTCCTTGATAACCAGGGTTGTAGCCGCTTATTCTCCCTGGGGATTTAGGGGAACAATTACAAATATTAGTTGGTTCTAGCGTGGGGATCCATTACCGTTTAGTGCCCAAATCCCAGGTTTAAAACAGCAATTCTCTCTACTTACCATGAAGAAATGTCTCCTTTCTGTTTACCATGGCAAAATCCTGTTGTTGCAGATTTTTGGAGCAATCCCTCCCTTTTTAAATTCTGTAGATATCAGTCGCTGAAAATGTGCCTCCCTGGGAGGTTAAAATGGCCACTGCAATGCACACAGTTAAGACAACAGTAACGGCTGATTTTCTGCAGGGAACTTAAAAATGTTTGTCAGAAATACACTTCCATCTCCAGCCATATACTAATGGCTCACTATTACCAAAACTAGTTATGCAACTCTGTCAGTTACATATCTCTGCAGGGAAAGGGGATTGTGTGGGGGGGATTGCTGTACAGTAGTCCAATAATCCCCTTGCTTGTTTAAATGAGGGAGTGGGGTCTTACTGCAAGAAGCTCCTAGATTCAGAAGATATTTTCCCCTCCGACATTATAGAGAGCTTAAAATGGCTGCATGCTGGACACGGGCAGTAACTTCGAGCCAGTGACTTGCCTACGAGATCACTGTCTCTAAATGGCTCACGGACAGGAAGTTGCACAGCAGCCATCTTGGAAGAGGCAAATGATCTCTATTCATATGTTGAAATTGATCCCAAAGCATGGGAGGGTTTTGATGTGGGGCCACTGCAGACTGCAGCCGTACATTAGCAGCCCCTGTTTCAGCACACCCGAAGAGAAGGAGATTCCACAACCACATGATGTAGCTACTGCAGCGAATAGGGGGGGGGGGGGGTGTAGTGAGTCTTACACTTGGTTATATTATTTATAAACAAAATATATAAAACATTGAACTAAATGTACAGTAAAGTACAAGGGTGGCCAACTCCAGACCTCAGGCCCACCGACAAGCCAGGTTTTCAGGATATCCCTGCTTCAGCACAGGTGGCTCAATCAGGGGCTCAGTCTTTGACTGAGACTTTGACTGCTGAAGAATAGACTGATTGAGCTACCTGTGCTGAAGCAGAGACTGGTTGAGCCACCTGTGCTGAAGCAGGGATATCCTTAAAACCTGACCTGTTGGTGGCCCTTGAGGACTGGAGTTGGAGACGGCTTGTATAGTGTGTAACATTTCTGTTGCCATGTTTGATTCCTTTCCCCCAGTGATTGGAGTTAAACGTTTTTGTTTGCCAGATTACCGCCTCTCACCGTCACAATGTATTTATTTGTGGCGCTGCTGGCGGACATGGAGATATTGGAGGTAAGTACATAGACTCACACAAGAGCAATCGTTTGACAAGAGCCAATCTTGCACTAAACAATTAGACTGTAAGCTCCTCGGGGCAGGGACTCCTCTTCCGAAATTTAACTTTTATGTCTAAAGCACTTATTCCCATGATCTGTTATTTATATTGTCTGTTATTTATTTGATTACCACGTGTATTACTGCTGTGAAGCACTATGTACATTAATGGCGCTATATGAATAAAGACATACAATACAATACAATACAATTTGCGACGCTTACGACACAGACCCTACAGATGTAACAAACTCCACATTTAAAAGCTGCAGTTAGCACTTACAGTCCCACAAACACTATGGGTGCTATGCACTAAGCAGTGATAAGTGCTTTTAAGTGAGATAACTGCCTTTGTAGCGTGATACTGCCTGCTATGAGATTCACAAAGCAGTGATAACAGTGCAGTATCGCGCTATAATGGCTACTTAAAAGCACTTATCACTGCCTTGTGAGATTCACAAAAGGCAGAATCGCGTTATAAAGGCATTTATCTCACGTAAAAGACTTATCACTGCTTTGTGAATCTCACAGCAGACAGTATCACGCTATAATGGCTTTTTATCTCACTTAAAAGCACTTATCACTGCTTAGTGCATAACCCCCTATATGTTCTTCTTGTGTTCTTACTCCTGTAATAACCTTAATGGGGAGACTATGGAAAGACAACCACCCTACAGGTATAAATTACACAACAGAAAATGCTAGCAATGTGCATCAACTGTAATATAACACTGCCCTCTATTGAAACAGCAATGTTATGCGAAGGGTTACGTGTTTATATGGTTGGCATTAAATTAAATTGAGTTGTCTATGCAAGCATGTAACCCCTTCACTGCCAGAAGAGTCTGTGCTCATTGCAAAATATCCCTGTAGGTTCCTTTATATCTATTCCAAACAATTCAAATACTCTATTTTTTACATTGCATCTATATATTTATTGATATATTTATCTCGGATTACATAGAAGCACGTTCCTTGAGCATGGTTAATATTTTTAGAACTGATCATTTTCATAGAGTAGTATAAAAATCTGGATTCCTTTGTAAATTGTTATTCTGACCTGTAATTGTCCATCTGGATTTTTGGGGCCATGTGAGTGACCATTTTTTAAAATTATTATTTTAGGCAAATTAACAGCATATGTATGGGAAAAAAATGATGTGCCTTCCCAATGATGGCAATCAAAAATATATTTTTTGCTCCTTCACTACAATGTGTTTATTGTCCTGGAAGAAGCACAGGTCACAGATTCTGGAATAGAATATGTATCAAAATCTTAATCTTGTACAGAAATGCACAGCGGATCCCCAGAAGATACTGCTGCGGCCAAGTTTATTCGAGCATTTGCCCGTTCTCGGCCGCAGCAGTAACCTGGCGCGCGCCGGAGGGTGCCGGGCGCGCGCTGAAGCTGCGGAAGAGCGCCCTCCGATCAGGGCTTTCTCCCTCCCGCTGCCGGGTCTGCCGGGTCCCCCAGAACCCCCTGCCGCCGTCCCCCACATCGCGGGACACCAGTGCTCCCTCGGGGAGCCCTGGACGCGCGTGCAGGGGGCGCAGGCACCCGATGACGCGTGACCGCACATCGGTGATGCGCGGCACGCTGAGGGAGTGCGGCTAGCACGCAGGGGCATCCCCCGGCTTGCGGTGCTAGCCGTGCTCGGATAAAACGTGTCGCCTGTGTAGGGATTTAGATAGATAGATAATATTCCTAAATAATGATCCAATTTCTGATTCTTCTTGACCTCTCCTCGGATTGTGATACTTGTGACCACCCTCTTCTCCTGCACATTCTTCACTCTCTTGGCATCCGTGGCACTGCCCTCTCCTGGTTTTCCACCTTCATCTCTCACTGTTCTTTCAGTGTCTATTATGCCCACTCCTCCTCAACCCCTATAGAACCCTCTGTAGGTGTACAGTACCACACTCCGTTTTAAGCCCCCTTACTCTTCTCTCTATATACCCTCTCGTTGGGTGACCTCATTGAGTCCTTTGGATTCACCTATCATCTCTATACCAATGATACACAACTATATTGATCTACACCCTCAGTTCAGTGCAAAATTACAGGGTGCCTATCGGCTAGCTTTGCCTGGATGGCCCTTTGTCGCCACAAGCTTAACACGGCTAAGACAGAACTTCTCATATTCCCTCCCTAACCCGGTTCCATCGTTTTATTTTCCATTAGTCAATAACACCACCATCCACCCAGTCTCGCATGCACGAGGCTTAGGGTATATTCGACTCCTCCCTTTGCTTCTCCCCACTTATACACACGGTTACTAAATCTTGCCGCATTTTCCTTTGCAACATTCCTAAGATACGCCCCTTCCTATGTTCCACTACCACTAAAACACTAATGCATGCCCTTCTTCTCTCCCACATTGAGTACTGTAACTTTTTTTTTATATGGCCTCCCTGCCTCACATCTCTCTCCTTTACAATCCATTCAAAACGCTGCTGCCCCAATCATCTCCTGCTCTTCTAGGCATGTATCTACTTCTAACCTTATGAACTCTCTCTCTGATGGCATCCTATTAATTTCCATATACATTATAAAATTCTCCTCCTTGCTTGCTTGCTTGCAGTATGATTGTGACAAATCTATTACAGAGTGCTTTTCCTGGTAATGTTCAGGTTAATAAAAGCTTCAATCAGACTTAGAACTTTGCAACTAATATTGACAGATTTATTATAAATCATTCTTCCTGGTATTGCATAGGTTATTACAAATTTATATTAGTGTTAGGGACCCCTGAAGAATGTGGTCTGCCGTGTAGTGGCTCAGGGGCTTACAACAATTTGGCCAAAATGTTAAACTAAAAGACCATTTTATTTAATAGATATTTATACATATATATTTAGGCACTGTACCGTGTATGAGTTTCACTGGACGTGCACTGAGCTCTGTCTGTGTTTTATGATCTGTCTCTGGTTTTAAATATATATTGAGACAAAGGGGAACACAGGGGGGGAGCACAGGTTTGAGAGATGGTAGGTGTATATATTCAATGTAAATGGATCAAAATAATCCTAGATAAATAGGTACCGAGGTGGTGGTGTATAAAGTGAAATAATATCAAAAACACTTACACGGCCTTGTGTAAGTACTGTCACGTAAGTGTCTCTTTCCTCTCCTCCTTCTTTCTTCTTCCTTCTTTATTTCTTCTCTCCTTTTTTCCGTTCTGTGCTTGTTTCTCTGCTTTCGTCCGAATGCACGTCCCTTCAATCTCTCAGCGGGGTTCAAATTATGGTGTCACCCTCGGAGTAAGAGATAAATAAAGATTGAGGGACAGGTAATACAAAGATACAACAGGTACTGTTCAGATGGTTATAAACAATAAATGCAGCAAATCCTGCAAGCACTCACACGGGCAAGTGTGAGTGCAGTCCTGGGGGAGGTATCTTTATCCTCCTCCTACGTAAGAGTTCACAAACGGAGCTCTAATCCTCCACACAAAAGGCCGAATGATGGGGGAAGGGAAAGATAATAAAGCTAAAACCAAAGATACTCACACGGCCACGTGTGAGCTCACACTTTGAATTGGTGTCTTTAAGACTCCTGCTTTGAAATCCAGCGCTGCTGCCAAGCGGTCCAATTAAATTTCACTAAGTGCGCCAGCAGGTCTAATTTAATTTTCGGGGAAAAAAACACATACAGCTTTTTTTTTTGCACACACACTGCACACACTCACAGCACGCAGCACACACTCACAGCACACTGCACACACTGACTGCGCACGCTCACAGCACATTCACACACCACACTCACAGCCCCCCCCCTACCCATCTACCTCTGGTGTCAGCTGCTGGGGCATTGTGGAGCTGCCTGCGGGGATCGGTGCGGAGCTGGGGGGGGGGGCGCGGATCGGTGCAGGGCTGGGGAGGGGGCGGATCGGTGCAGGGCTGGGGAGGGGGCGGATCGGTGCAGGGCTAGGGCGGGGAAATCGGTGCCGGGCTGGGAGGATATGGTGCCAGGCTGGGGGGGGGGGGCGGGGGAAATCGGTGCCGGGCTGCTGGCGGGGATTGTGCAATGGTCAGTGCGGCTGCCGGCGCCTCACTCCACATCTTCCCCCCTCCTCCCGATCCGACATTGGACCGCAAGTGGCAAAATATTTTGTCAGATATATGGACCAGAAAGAATTAAAAATGGCATTAAGTTGAATAACATTTTTTTTTTAAAACCTAGTATTATCTAATACTACAGAACTGATTAAAAAACAACATGTGGGATATTTCATTTAAAGAAGGAGAGAGAGGGAGCTTGTTGGATAGTGTTTGGGTGGGGGGGGGGGGAGAGAGTTTTAGAGGTAAGGGTAGTATAGGAGAAAGATTTCAGTAGGGACAGAACAGTCGAGACACTTGGGACAAAGAGCAGACAGCACTGACAAAAGTGGAGGAGGTGAGCAGGTATAGCACGAGATATGAGAGCAGAGCTATAAGGATAGGACAGAGAAGAACAAAGCCTCAGAGGGCAGGGGGAGAGTCCCTCCCCATATCCCTTCCAATTAGATTGTCAGCTCTTTGGAACTATTGTGCGATCACCACTATATCACACCTTTATCCCCGCCATAGTTTAACATGCCTGTATGCTGACACCGCCTCTACAAACAAATACAAGAAGAATACATATTGTCTATGATTTTAACAAATAATCATCATTATAGTCTCTGTAGGTCGCCAGTGTTTCACTTTTCTCTGCGAGCTAATTAGTTTTACCTTTGGGAGTGAAATATTTCACACCCTACAATCTGTCAAAACGTGTTCATTTAACGCTTAACACAATATATTCTAAGTGACCTTGGGGGAAATGTTGATTTCTTCACCCTGTCTCGTGGGTTACAAATTACTTTGCAAGTACACTCATATATCTAAATAAATGACATATCTGCATTCAGCAACACAAAAAACCCGCAGCCCTGCATGGACAGCTCCCACATATTAATGGGCTACAACAGGGGGTGGGCAACCCCAGTCCTCAACGGCCACCATCAAGTCAGGGTTTCAGGATATCGCTGCTTCAGCACAGGTGGCTCAATCAATCTCTGCTTCAGCACAGGTGGCTCAATCTGCTTCAGCACAGGTGGCTCAGTCAGTCTCTGCCTCGGCACAGGTGGCTCAATCAGAGCCACTGATTGAGTCACCTGTGCTGAAGCAGAGATATCCCCGAAACCTGACCTGTTGGTGGCCCTTGACGACTGGAGTTGGCCACCCCTGTGCTACAATATTGATCATTATTTTCCAATACATTACAGGAGAATATGCTATATTAACCTCGGGAAACTGGTTTGCTGACTGTACGGCTCAATATATGTTTGCTGGAGTTTACAGAGGATCATTGGTATCTCATTAGAAACTGCTAATACATGAACATCACAACGTACATGCGAAAAAAACGTATGCTCGGGTAGGTTGATAGGCATTGATCGTGCTGAAGCATTTTGCTGGGTGAAGCTTTCACTTTTCACTCTCGCCTTCTCACTCCCCCCTCTCGCCTTCTCACTCCCCCCCTCTCGCCTTCTCACTCCCCCCCTCTCGCCTTCTCACTCCCCCCCTCTCGCCTTCTCACTCCCCCCCTCTCGCCTTCTCACTCCCCCCCCTCTCGCCTTCTCACTCCCCCCCCTCTCGCCTTCTCACTCCCCCCCTCTCGCCTTCTCACTCCCCCCCCTCTCGCCTTCTCACTCCCCCCCTCTCTCCCCTTCCCCCCTCTTCTCCCTCTTTCTGTAACTCTTCTCCCCCACCTATCTGTCCTTCCCCCTCACTATCTCTCTCTCTCACTCCTCCACCATTTCTATCCCTCCCCCCCCCCCCCCTCTCACTCTTCACCATCTCCAAAAACATTCCCGTGGGGGAGGCCTCCACTTATGTAATTGCCCGTGACGTAGAAGAGCTGGGGCCCCGGCCCGCGGTTGAACGTAGAAGTTTGACCCCAACTTCGGGGCAGGCCAAGCTCCCGGCAATTGCCGGCCAGAGGCACCATCAGGGGAGTGACTAGAGAGGACCCCACAGCTGTGGAGAGCTGGGACCCTACAGCCCAAAGAGGCCCCCGCTGCCCGATGCAGAAGTTGGGCGTGACTTTTGGACGGTCGCAAAACTAGCATCAAGCCAGCCGGCCGACCGGACCCCGGCTCTCCTCACCCTGTCAGTGACCCTGCCCGTAATATAACAGAGGTTCCATAGGACTCAACGGCAGTGATAACGCAGAATATCTCACAATATCACCCAATATCACAATAGAAGCATCTCTGTATTAAAGCGGGACTTTAAAAATGGAAAGAGAAGGTTCTGGATGAATATTGAGTAGGAGAGAGTGTTCCATAGGTAGAGAGAGGAGTTAAAAGGGTTTAAGATGGAGGGGGGGGAGGCTGTAAAGGTAAATGGGCAAAGATGAGATAACCTTAGTTTGAGCGTAAGAGGCGGGTTGGAGTATAACAAGAGATCAGAGTTGAGATATATGGGGGTGCAGGAGTGTAGAACCTTAAAGGAAAGAAGAAGAATTTTATAGCATATACATAGATTATTAGGAAGCCAGCAGAGAGATTTCAGGAAGTCAGCGGCATATATGGGTTTAGAAGAGCAGGCGAGGATTTGTAATAGATTGTAAGGGAGGCCAGATAGCAGAATGTTGCAATAATCCACATAGGAGAGAATACGGGCACGCATTCGTGTTTTAATAGTGGAGGACAATTGGAAGGGGTGTATCTTTGCAAAGATGCAGAGGAAGAAATTGCCGGGTGGAGTTGAATATAACCCCCAAACAGCGTAATGATGAGACTGGGTGGATAGTATTGTTATTGACTGTGATAGGAACAATGGGGCCTGGTTTGGGAGCGTGTATGAGGAGTTACATCTTAGGCCCAGGACATAGTGAACTCAGCGTTGCTGAGCCGCGCTGAACAGATGCACAAAGCCCCTGCATCTGTTATCAGCGCGGCTATAGTTTCTCTCTCCGCATGCGTGCTGATGCGTGCGGAGGCTGAGAAACTTCCCCAAGACAGGCCAGTTTGAAATTTGCCGCTCGGGGAAGCGGAGGAGCGGTCACGTGACTGCTCCCATCCAATGGGGCTGCAGCCGGTCCGGCATTGTAACTACAGAGCCACCAGACCAGCAGAGGTATGTGTGTGTGTGTGTGTGTGTGTGTGTGTGTGTGTGTGTGTGTGTGTGTGTGTGTGTGTGTGTGTGTGTGTGTATGAGGCGAGATGTAGATAACTACTGTACAGTTGTGTGTCTTCAACATAGAGATGATAGCTGGGGCCAAAGTGATTAATAAGGTCGCCCAGGGAGCATGAATATAAAGAGAGGCATAGGGGGACCTACAAAAATGTCTTGTGGTACAGCAGGGCCCCGCTCATACCGGGCCCCGCTCATACAGGGCCCCGCTCATACCGGGTCCCGCTCATACGGGGCCCCGCTCATACGGGGCCCCGCTCATACGGGGCCCCGCTCATACGGGGCCACGCTCATACGGGGCCACGCTCATAAAGGGCCCGCTCTTACAGGCCCCTACTGTACACCTAAAGAGAGATTCATAGAGGCAGAGGAGATGGTAAATAAAAACACTGAAGGAACCGTGAGAGAGGGGAAGGGAAGACCAGGAGAGAGCAGTGCCAGGGGGTAAAGAACGTGCAGGAGAAGAGGGGGGTGGATTGTATCGAAATCAGAGGACAGGTTCAAGAAGGTCGGAATGGAGCACTTGCATTGAGAACTGGCAACATGTAGATCATTAGCTACTTGGCGAGTACATTTTCAGTTGAGCATGCTGTGCACAAGCCTGAATTTGGGGTGGGTCAAGTGGGCTCTGGGAACTAAGAAAATGAAGTGTGTGCGTAGCAGTCAATGGGTTAAATATAAAACATTATGCTCCGCACTAAATCATAGAGTTCCTTAAAGTTGATACAGAGCACGAACACCCAGAAATGAACGCCGAGAGCAATTATATAACATGAGCAATGGGAATTTCTGAAGTGATTATTGGCTCTGCACTTCTGTAACCCCGGCTGTGCTGAGAAAGCTGTGTAATGCGGCAGGCATAAGCTTCTAGGGGTCCATGTTAAAATGGATAAGAATCAAAAAGTGACACGCTGTGCTCATTTGCATGTCATTTACCCAGAATCCCTGGCTGCAGTGGAAGCACTGTATGCTAAGGCAGGGGGGCGCCAACTTTTTTCCCTGCACCCCCCTACCGGCGGTCCCCTCACTCCCGCGCCCCCTTAACCCCCACTTACCTGCGTTCCGGCATCATGACGTCACGTTGCCATAGCAGGAAGGAAGCCGCCGGAGCCTAGGTAAGTAAAGGTTTACAGAGGCCCTGCAGCTCCCCTGGCACTTAATTTAAGTGCCTTCGGGAACCGCGCGGGGCCTCTGTAAACCCCGCGCCCTCCCGCTGGCAGTCTCGCGCCCTCCCTGGGGGTCGCGCCCCCCAGTTTGCGCACCGCTGTGCTAAGGGATAACGGGGGAAGGCAGGGTTGCAGAGCTGTCTGAGACAAGCGAGTGATTATTGAAATCTAAAACTCCCTGACTGTGCATATCATCAAAAGTGTATCCACCTGTTCAATACTAAGGGGCCACGCATCCCTCCCACAGTGCAGTGCCACAAACTGCACCAGCAGTCAAAGTGTTAACCCCCTCTCTACCAGGAAGGCCACAAACGCAGCGCTTTGCTATCCCCTCTGGCTGCGAAGGGGTTAAAACCCCATTGCGTTCCCTCTTCCCAGACTGGCGCTGCGCGGGCCTGTGCCGTGGCTAGGCCGAGGATCACTTGCACGCAGCATATAACATGCATGATTTGGTGAATCCCACACCCCGGGCGTTTCTTGCAGTTACATCACCGCCGGCCATAAGTGTGGATCAGTTTCCCAGATGTTACTTAGCCACGGTAGCATTTGGCTGTTTGCCTGGGCCTGGCAATAAATGGGAACGGCAGAATACTGCGCCCGGGAATATATTCATTGCTTTCACATTTACTTTGCACAGAGTGGGGTAAGTCAACGTGACCCGTTTGTAGGAGATCCAGTCTAAGGCCGCGCGTATGGTGCCCGCGACAGGCGACGTCAGCCGTTAGCGAAAGTTATATTTCGCTTTCCGGCGGCGTCGCGGGCGTACTGGCATTTGATTGGTTCAGGGGCTGTCACATGTGGCGAGAGCCCTTGAAAAATAAAATATTGGCAGCTACCAAAGTTCGGGACGCGACGTCGCTCCGTCGCATTGTCGCCGTCGCGCTTACTATAAGCGCACGCGGCGGCGGCAGTGTATTTGGGCGGCGTTGCCCATCGCGGGCACTATACGGCCTAACCCCTCTCTCTTTTCTCTTAACTTTGTTGCTCCGTTTAAGCAGTTGATTATTGCGACAGAAAATACCCTTAACGCCAACAACGTTCATAAACCTATAAAGCATGTCGCTATATATTATACTATTATAAAGCACTATATATTATACTATTATAAAGCACTATATATTATACTATTATAAAGCACTATATATTATACTATTATAAAGCACTATATATTATACTATATATAAAGCAATATTAAGTCCGCATTGGCTTATGGAATCAAAGTCAATTTGAGCACAGACGCTATATTTTATATTCAGGATTTTAGTTCCTTAACGCAGGCGTGTGGTCAACTCCAGTCTTCAAGGGACTCCAACAGGACAGGTTTTAAGGATAGCCCTGCTTCAGCACGGGTGGCTCAGTCGTTGATTTCAGGTGTACCTGCAAAGCAGTGTGTGTATCTGTGTCTATTTTACTTGAACCCATTCCGTGCTGAAGCTACTGCAAAGCACGATACGCGAAAGGGAAAAGGAATCAATGTAACAAGCGACTAGACTGTAATATGAGGAAAGCATTTGAAATTGAATTTGCTATCCCAAATACTTATGTCAATTGATCTTTCAAACCACAGGGCTGGTATAAGGTTGATAGCACTAATTAAATATACAAGATCTTAAGCTTGTACAGGACAGATGGCATCACGGCTCGGACTGTCCATGTAAATCACTCCTAACGCACTCATACAGACATTAGCTGGATTATCAGAATACTTAGCCTCCGTCGTCGGGATATAATATTATTAAAGTAACGGTTTCTTGTTAGTAGTCAGATACAACAACCAACAAGTGCATCGTTCATTCTTATATATTTCTTCACGTAACGGACTAAATTGGCTTTTAACAAATATGCACATCACGTCAGTGGCGTAAACCACCGCGCTGCTAAACCCCCGCGGTGCGGGCGCAGGAGTTGGGCTCAAATTCGGTGCCGGTTGCTGCTCTCTGCTCTGCTTGCTACGGGGCGGGGCCTTCACTGCGCACTGTGCGTGTGCAGGAGGAGGGAGAGGGATTGTGTGTGTGTGTGTGTGTAGGAGGGCGGGGAATGGAGAGTGTGTGGGGGGGAATTGAGTGAGGAGTGGGGCTGTGTGAGTGAGGAGGGGGTGAAGAGTGAGACATGAGGGGAGAGAGGTGGATAGTAAGAGTGGGGGGAGTGTGAGGACGAGAGGGGGGGGTGTGAAAGGTGGGGGTGCTCGGATGGTGTGTGAGAGGGGGGAGGGTGCTCGGAAGGTGTGTGAGGGGGGGAGGGTGCGCGGAAGGTGTGTGAGAGGGGGAGGTGCTCGGAAGGTGTGTGAGAGGGGGGAGGGTGCTCGGAAGGTGTGTGAGAGAGGGGAGGGTGCTCGGAAGGTGTGTGACAGGGGGCAGGGTGCTCGGAAGGTGTGTGAGAGGGGGGAGGGTGCTCGGAAGGTGTGTGAGAGGGGGAGGATGCTCGGAAGGTGTGTGAGAGGGGGGAGGGTGCTCGGAAGGTGTTTGAGAGGGGGGAGGGTGCTCGGAAGGTGTATGAGAGGGGGGAGGATGCTCGGAAGGTGTGTGAGAGGGGGGAGGGTGCTCGGAAGGTGTGTGAGAGGGGGAGGGTGCTCGGAAGGTGTGTGAGAGGGGGGAGGGTGCTCGGAGGGTGTGTGAGGGGGGGGTGCTCAGAAGGTGTGTGAGAGGGGGGAGGATGCTCGGAAGGTGTGTGAGAGGGGGGAGGGTGCTCGGATGGTGTGTGAGAGGGGGGAGGGTACTCGGAAGGTGTGTGAGAGGGGGGAGGGTGCTCAGAAGGTGTGTGAGAGGGGGGTGGTGCTCAGACGGTGTGTGAGGGGGGGAGGGTGCTCAGAAGGTGTGTGAGAGGGGAGAGGGTGCTCGGAAGGTGTGTGAGAGGGGGGAGGGTGCTCGGAAGGTGTATGAGAGGAGGAGGGTGCTCAGAAGGTGTGTGAGAGGGGGGAGGATGCTCGGAAGGTGTGTGAGAGGGGGGAGGATGCTCGGAAGGTGTGTGAGAGGGGGAAGGGTGCTCGGAAGGTGTATTAGGGGGGAGGGTGCTCGGAAGGTGTGTGAGGGGGAGAGGGTGCTCAGAAGGTGTGTGAGAGAGGGGAGGGTGCTCGGAAGGTGTGTGAGGGGGGGGAGGTTGCTCGGAAGGTGTGAGAGAGGGGGGAGGGTGCTCGGAAGGTGTGTGAGAGGGGGGAGGATGCTCGGAAGGTGTGTGAGAGGGGGGAGGGTGCTCGGAAGGTGTGTGAGAGAGGGGGGTGGTGCTCGGAAGGTGTGTGAGAGGGGGGGAGAGTTCTCGGAAGGTGTGTGAGGGGGGGTGCTCAGATGGTGTGTGAGAGGGGGGAGGGTGCTCGGAAGGTGTGTGAGAGGGGGGAGGGTGCTCGGAAGGTGTGTGAGAGGGGGGAGGGTGCTTGGAAGGTGTGTGAGAGGGGGGAGGGTGTTCGGAAGGTGTGTGAGAGGGGGGAGGGTGCTCGGAAGGTGTGTGAGGGGGGAGGGTGCTCAGAAGGTGTGTGAGGGGGGGTGCTCGGATGGTGTGTGAGAGGGGGGAGGGTGCTCGGAAGGTGTGTGAGAGGGGGGAGGGTGCTCGGAAGGTGTGTGAGTGAGGGGATAGTGCTCGGAAGGTGTGTGACAGGGGGAGGGTGCTCGGAAGGTGTGTGAGAGGGGGGAGGGTGCTCGAAAGGTGTGTGAGAGGGGGAGGGTGCTCGGAAGATGTGTGAGAGGGGGGAGGGTGTTCGGAAGGTGTTTGAGAGGGGGGAGGGTGCTCGGAAGGTGTATGAGAGGGGGGAGGGTGCTCGGAAGGTGTGTGAGAGAGGGGAGGGTGCTCAGAAGGTGTGTGAGAGCGGGGAGGGTGCTCGGAAGGTGTGTGAGGGGAGGTGCTCAGAAGGTGTGTGAGAGGGGGGAGGATGCTCGGAAGGTGTGTGAGAGGGGGGAGGATGCTCGGAAGGTGTGTGAAAGGGGGGAGGGTGCTCAGAAGGTGTGTGAGAGGGGGGTGGTGCTCAGACGGTGTGTGAGGGCGGGTGCTCAGAAGGTGTGTGAGAGGGGGGAGGGTGCTCGGAAGGTGTGTGAGAGGGGGGAGGGTGCTCGGAAGGTGTATGAGAGGGGGAGGGTGCTCGGAAGGTGTATGAGAGGGGGAGGGTGCTCAGAAGGTGTGTGAGAGGGGGGAGGATGCTCAGAAGGTGTGTGAGAAGGGGGAGGATGCTCGGAAGGTGTGTGAGAGGGGGGAGGGTGCTCGGAAGGTGTGTGAGGGTGCTCAGAAGGTGTGTGAGAGGGGGGAGGGTGCTCGGAAGGTGTGTGAAGGGGGAGGGTGCTCGGAAGGTGTGTGAGGGGGAGAGGGTGCTCAGAAGGTGTGTGAGAGAGGGGAGGGTGCTCGGAAGGTGTGTGATGGGGGGAGGTGCTTGGAAGGTGTGTGAGAGGGGGGAGGGTGCTCGGAAGGTGTGTGAGGGGGGTGGGTGCTCGGAAGGTGTGTGAGAGGGGGAAGGGTGCTCGGAAGGTGTATGAGAGGGGGAGGGTGCTCGGAAGGTGTGTGAGAGGGGGGTGCTCGGAAGGTGTGTGAGAGGGGGGTGCTCGGAAGGTGTGTGAGAGGGGGGAGGGTGCTCGGAAGGTGTGTGAGAGCGGAGAGGGTGCTCAGAAGGTGTGTGCGTGGGGGGTGCTCGGAAGGTGTGTGAGAGAGGGGAGGGTGCTCGGATGGTGTGTGAGAGGTTGGAGGGTGCTCGGAAGGTGTGTGAGAGGGGGGAGGGTGCTCGGAAGGTGTGTGAGAGGGGGAGGGTGCTCGGAAGGTGTGTGAGAGGGGGGAGGGTGCTCGGAAGGTGTTTGAGAGGGGGGAGGGTGCTCGGAAGGGGTATGAGAGGGGGGAGGATGCTCGGAAGGTGTGTGAGAGAGGGGAGGGTGCTCGGAAGGTGTGTGAGAGGGGGGAGGGTGCTCGGAGGGTGTGTGAGGGGGGGGTGCTCAGAAGGTGTGTGAGGGGGGAGGATGCTCCGAAGGTGTGTGAGGGGGGAGGGTACTCGGATGGTGTGTGAGAGGGGGGAGGGTACTCGGAAGGTGTGTGAGAGGGGGGTGGTGCTCAGACGGTGTGTGAGGGGGGGAGGGTGCTCAGAAGGTGTGTGAGAGGGGGGAGGGTGCTCGGAAGGTGTGTGAGAGGGGGGAGGATGCTCGGAAGGTGTGTGAGAGGGGGAAGGGTGCTTGGAAGGTGTGTGAGGGGGAGGGTGCTCAGAAGGTGTGTGAGAGGGGGGAGGGTGCTCGGAAGTTGTATGAGGGGGAGGGTGCTCGGAAGGTGTGTGAGAGGGGGAGGGTGCTCGGAAGGTGTGAGAGCGGGGAGGGTGCTCGGAAGGTGTGTGAGAGGGGGGAGGGTGCTCGGAAGGTGTGTGCGTGGGGGGTGCTCGGAAGGTGTGTGAGAGGGGGGAGGGTGCTTGGAAGGTGTGTGAGAGGGGGGAGGGTGCTCGGAAGGTGTGTGAGAGGGGGTGCTTGGAAGGTGTGTGAGAGGGGGGTGCTTGGAAGGTGTGTGAGAGGGGGGTGCTTGGAAGGTGTGTGAGAGGGGGGTGCTTGGAAGGTGTGTGAGAGAGGGGAGGGTGCTCGGAAGGTGTGTGAGAGGGGGGAGGGTGCTCGGAAGGTGTGTGAGAGGGGGGTGCTTGGAAGGTGTGTGAGAGGGGGTGCTTGGAAGGTGTGTGAGAGGGGGGAGGTAGCTCGGAATGTGTGTGAGAGGGGGGTGCTCGGAAGGTGTGTGCGTGGGGGGTGCTCTGAAGGTGTGTGAGAGCGGGGAGGGTGCTCGGAAGGTGTGTGAGACGGGGGAGGTAGCTCGGAATGTGTGTGAGAGGGGGGTGCTCGGAAGGTGTGTGCGTGGGGGGTGCTCGGAAGGTGTGTGAGAGGGGGGAGGGTGCTCGGAAGGTGTGTGAGAGGGGGTGCTTGGAAGGTGTGTGAGAGGGGGGTGCTTGGAAGGTGTGTGAGAGGGGGGAGGGTGCTCGGAAGGTGTGTGAGAGGGGGGTGCTTGGAAGGTGTGTGAGAGGGGGGAGGGTGTTCGGAAGGTGTGTGAGAGGGGGGTGCTTGGAAGGTGTGTGAGAGGGGGTGCTTGGAAGGCAGCTCACATGGGGACCCCGGTAAAAACTAAATTTATTTTTTGTTTATGGGGCCCAAATAATGTAGTTACCCCCCTGCACCACATGCCACTGTTCTTAGAATATACCACGTATGAGCACATTCACACGTCTCAGACAGATCTGCAACCCTGCCATTCCCCATTATCTCCTAGATACAATGCTTCCACAGCAAGGGATTCGTCCCTCAACGCCATTTTGTTTTCGCCCACCACATTTTGGATATCCGTTCGGCGCAACCCAGTCGTGTCAAAAACACGTGTGTGAATCAAACCAAAAAAATGGTATCAAGAACACGCAACTTGGGATGCCCCTAACCCAAGGGGACATTGTATTGTATTGTATGTCTTTATTTATATAGCGCCATAAATGTACATAGCGCTTCACAGTAGTAATACATATCATATAAATAACAGATAATATAAATAACAGATCATGGGAATAAGTGCTTCAGACATACTGTAAAAGTAACATTAAGGAAAGAGTCCCTGCTCCGAGGAGCTTACAATCTAATTTGAATAAAAAGCAATGAGTGCGACGGGCAGGGCACGTAGTCAGGGTGCTGGCATGAATGGCAAAAAGGGGAAGCCGTGCACACCAAAAGATTAATGCAAAAAAGTCATTTAATGTCTAAAAAAAGTCAGAGATCCATCGTCTCGGTGCTGACCATCCCTGAGGAAGCTGGTCAGCACCGAAACGTTGGATCTCTGTGACTTTTTTTTAGTAATTAAATGACTTTTTTTTTGCATGAATCTTTTTGCATCTTCTTGTGGTGCGCACGGCTTCACCCTTTTTGCCAAAAGCCACGTGTGTCCCATGACAAAGGCAAACTCTCGTAGTCAAATAAAAAAAGGCATGTTTACTTGGACAAAAAGTAAAGAAAAAAATACTCCAGTCACCTCACCATCAACCCAAAGCAATGCATCATCGCGCCGGACAGCACGCCGATCCTTTCCCTTGCGGGAGTGTGTACAAACAACCCCACCCGCCATCCGCTCTCCGGTGCGCTGCGAGATGTGATGATAAATGTGGCTTTTAAATGGTAACTCCTGCATTATTTAGGAATGTCCTTTTTTTCTGTATATAAGAAAACATAAATGATCAACATCACACAATTAAATACCACAACACTGCGGAGAGAAGATTCCGCCGGCTGACCCAGGGGGACTGTTCTATTTTATTTTAAAAAGTGGCGTTTAATTTTACCGTTTGATTTATATTCGGGGAGCCTGAGCAGAGTGAGGTTGTTGTCTGTTGGTTGCCTGTTAGCTCCAGGGTGGAAATGTATCTATGCACAGAAAAGCTGGCCTGAAAAAGGCAACCAGATTTATTTACTTTTTAAAAGCCTTATACATTCACTGGCCTAGGGCTGCCGGGTGTCCAGTATTGAACCGGACTGTCCTGTACTTGGACACTCTGTCCAGTAAAAAATGAGAGGTAATTCTGGACATGTGTATACCAGAATTACCTCTCTGGACAGAGTCACCTGACAGGCTTGGAGGGGCCGCTGGATTTCCCTGAGCAGGGAGAGAGCAGGGTTGTTGCTAAGGGGCTAGGCAGCTTCCTCCATCCTGATTGGCTGCATTACCCTGCAGCAGCCAATGAAGAGGGGGTTTCAGGAGCCTGAGGGTGGGGCCAAGGAGAGGAGGAAACAGCATGGAATGGAGACCGGAGAGAGAGTTGTGTCTATATCCATCCAAAATTTGCAGGAGCCTAACCAACGCCAACTCTTTAGGCCAAGGGCGGCCAACTCCAGTCCTCAAGGGTTAACAACAGTGTCAGGTTTTCAGGATAAGCCACTGAATGAGCCACCTGTGCTGAAGCAGGGATATCCTTAACACTTGACCTGTTGGTGGCCCTTGAGGACTGGAGTTGGCCCCTGCTTTAGGCAAAAAAAAAAAAAAATGATCTTCATGACATTTTCCCTGCACGATATTATTTTGAACCAGTTCGCAAGTTCTATCCCACCGTTCTGCGATAATTAATTTTCCAACCTGATCAGCACTTCCAGGCGGCAAATTAGTCACCAAGTCTGTTGGAGAAGCCGTTACATCGACACGTCGCGCGACAACAAAATCTGTGCGTTCCCTTCCATATGTGAAGAATTTCAGAAGTAGAATTGCTTTTGAGAAAAGCACCCAAAAAAAACCAAGCAATCTTACCATTTTCATCACCCTGTTATTCATCACCCTGTTATCTTACCATTTTCATCACCCTGTTTTATTATTTTTCAAATATTTTAATATTTCTTAACAATTACAGGTAGAAAATATGGGCTATATTTACTAAGCAGTGCTATGCCGTAAGAGAGGGGTGCGCAAACTGGGGGCACACTCCCCCCTGGTGGGGCACAATATTTTTTTAAGGGGGGCGCCAGGAGAGGAGGACAGCGGGAGCTGAGCAGGGCAGCCGGGGAGGAGCGCCCCCCAGCGGTCCGACTTGGAAGTCTTCACTGACTTCTGGTGTCTGCCGCTGCCACAGCGCGTTCCTCCCCGGACGCCCTGCTCTGGCGCTCCTCGGTGGTCTTCTCCAGCCGCCGTCCTCTGCTGATGCTTCTTCTGCCGTCGCCCTGTTCCGCGTCGGTGGTCATCCGTCCTATTCTCCTGCCGCCCTCACCTGCCACCGCCCTCCTCTACCACCGGCCTGCTCCACTCCCGCGGTCGTCCTCTACCGAAACCAGGTAGTCATTGTTAAGGGGGTGAGAGGAGAGGGGGCGAGGGGAGAGAGGAGGAGCGGGGCGAGAGAGGAGGGGTTAGAGAGGGGCAAGGGGAGAGAGGAGGAGCGGTGCGAGAGAGGAGGGGTTAGAGAGGAGGGGCGAGGGGAGAGAGGAGGAGAGAGGCGAGAGAGGCAGAGAGAGGCGGAGGGGGGCGAGAGAAGAGGAGGGCGAGAGAGGAGGAGGGTGGCGAGAGAGGAGGAGGGGGCCGAGAGAGGAGGAGGGGGGCGAGAGAGGAGGAGGGGGGCGAGAGAGGAGGGGAAAGGGGAGAGAGGAGCGAGGCGAGAGAGGCGGAGCGAGGCGGAGGGGGTGAGAGAGGAGGAGGGCGAGAGAGGAGGAGGGGGCGAGAGAGGAGGAGGAGGGCGAGAGAGGAGGAGGAGGGCGAGAGAGGAGGAGGGCGAGAGAGGAGGAGGGGGGCGAGAGAGGAGGAGGGGGGCGAAGAAGATGCATTATGAGTTGAAAAAATTAAATAGTGACACAGGGACTAAGATTCCCAAAACTTCAGCACTGACATGGATACCCACTAAACCTTTGGGGAATTTTACATGTGGCAAGTGTTTAGCCTGAAAGTATTTGCATAAGAATCGAAAAACTTTCTTGTACTGGTTCAGCCAAAACATATGATATCAAAGATTGTATTACTTGTACTACTGCACATGTTATCTCCCTCCTCCAGTGCCCTGGGGTCTCCTATATGTAGGTAGTACCAAGAGACACTTGAGGAGGCGTATTTTATAGAGCAGGGGTGCGCAAACGTTTCCCCGTGCGCACACCTGCCTGGTCTCCTCGGCGCCTCACGCTCCCCTCCTCCCCCCCTTGCTCAGCCCCGGCATCAAATGATGCGTGGGGTCAAGTGACGTCACGTTGTCATGGTAACATGATGTCTCGTGAACCTGCTGCGTCATTTGATGCCAGGTTAGCATGATAACGTGTCACTGGAAGGGAAGGAAGGTGTGTTATAGAGGCTTCATGCCGCCCCCCGGCATTTAATAAAAATGCCTTGGGGGACAGCGCGGGACCTCAATAACTGCCGCACCCCCCTCCCCCCCCCCTCAGAAAATCTAGCGCCCCACCTGGGGGCCCGCACCCCAGTTTGCGCTCCCCTGTTTTAGAGCATGTGTGTAACATAAAAATCGGATTTGAAAAACATAGTGACTCTAGACACTTCAAATCACATCACAAACCAAACCCTTCATTTCTTCTATACAAGGGTATCCCAATTATTCCAGCAGGCAGAAGGGGAGGTGACAGAGTTAAAATGCTCTCTAGGGAAGAGAGTTATTAGATCTTTCATTTAAATACCATGATTCCTTTGGGGCTGAATGAGGATTTGGACATTATTTCTCTGTATTAATAGGGTTTTCCAGCTGGGTACTCTGGCGTCGTGTCAAGAGGCTGGTGTGTTCTCTCTCTATATATTTATCCTCTGCGGATAACCTTGGTCCCCCTCCGTTCAGGTTCCCGATGGGGTCGGGTGATATAGTGTTAATAGCATATAGAAAACAAAAAGTAATCAGTTTATATTAACTCATTGTGTTTTCTCAATCTATTCTCTCATTCTAGGTTCTCAAGGAATATTCAAATCTTTTATAACAGAACTGTATGTTAGTTAGGATTTTATAGTTACTATATAAACCTGTGCAAAGACTCATCTTTTCCTTTTCTTTCCTTTGGAGGGGTGGAATTGTGTAAATTCCCCCTCTGATTCATTTCACCTGCATTTTAATTAAACATGGTGTATCCACCAATGAGGCGTTTTCTACTGCAACCAATTACATCTGGTTTTGTTCAAACCGCCTCCATGGTTAGGTTTAAATAGCACACTTTCTTACTCACAATCAACCCTGATGAAGTAGCAGCAGCTACGAAACGCGTTGGAATACATTGTGTGCTATTCTTTCATTCTTTTACTTTTGAACTTGGACCCTTGTCGAAGTTCTGTGTTTATTTTCACACTCTCCCTATGTTCTTTGAGCCGTATTTAAATAGCTACAAGCATTTCAAAGCAGCAACACTGCTTGCTGTAAGAACTGCAGCTGTATACCAACACAGGTGATTTTGCAATCATTCACCTGCAACTAGCTGACGGAGACATGTGGCGTGTGCATCCATTGTACCCACGTACCAGCTGACGGAGGCTTGCGGCTTTTCCCTTGTGACCGGGAGCGGGTGCATTCCCGTGTGTACATCTATCTGCTGTGGAGACCAGGAGTGTGTGCTCCGCCGAGGAGAATTGCTCCTTTCCTCCTATTCCAAACGGGACCGTTTGTTTTGCTGCAGTCGGGAGCCGGTCCCTTCCCCACCGACATCATTCTGTGGACACTTTGCCAAGATTCCGGTTTCACGGTTGAGACTAATACTTGCCTTTTGATGCCAATAAGCAGTGGTCGACAAATCACCAAAAAATCTACTCGCCACCTAGTACAAAACGTGTGCTGCTTGGGCCGATAGGAGCTCGCCACGATGTTAAATCCACTCGCCCGGGGCGTGCAAACGTATAGGTTTGTCGAACACTGCCAATAGGAATCCGGTAACACTGTGTCACTGATGTTTATTTTGTGTTTATTCAACACTTGTATTATGTATTAATTGTTATATTTCAGTATGCTTTTATACAGATATCCCACATAAAGCACTCAGGTGTACAAAAAGTATAACAAATGTATTAAAGAACAAATCACAAAAAATACATAATGAAACAGTCTCAAATCCCTCAGTAGTGTGAAACGAAACCACATAAACGCCCTGGTATATCGGAATGCCGAATAACTAGGACCTGTATCAACTATCTAGTGATTAGTAAGTAACAATAACCGCAGAGTGGGGGTGAGGCATGGGATTGCCTCCCACCTGTACGGCCGGCCGCTCATGCCTCACCACTCTGTGGTTATTGTTACTTACTATATACTAGATAGTTTATACAGGTCCTAGTTATGCGGTATTAGTTATAGTTATAGTTATATATATATATATATATATATCAAATAAAAATATGTCTGTCTACCTATACAGTATATCTATCTACATTATGTGCAGTATTCCTAGATTTTGCAAAGGCTTTTGACACAGGTGATCATGCTATCCTGCTTAACAAACTCCAGAGCTCTGGAATAGGGAAGCATGCTTTAAACTGGTTTCAGTCCTACCTATCAGGTAGATCCCAACATGTGTCCATCTCAGGCTCTAACTCCAACCCCCTAGATATCACCTGTGGTGTCCCGCAAGGCTCTGTTCTGGGGCCCCTACTCTTCTCAGTGTTCATTAATGATCTTCCCACAGCTTGTAAGGAAGCCTCAATACACATGTATGCAGATGACACAATCCTATATGCACACAGCCATAGCCTCTCTGACCTTCAACACATACTTCAGTCTGACTTTTTGAGACTCGAAAATTGGATTTCCCAAAACAAACTGTTTTTAAACACTGACAACACTGTAACAATGGTATTTGGGACCAAGACTAAATTTGTAAAGCTCCCAGTGACTGAGCTCCTGATTAGAACCAACGCTAACACCACCCTAACCCCTGTCACTAGTTTTAAATACCTGGGCTTATGGTTTGACTCCCACTTAACATTCGGGATGCACATTGATACCCTGACAACCAAAACCTATGCCAAACTAGGGGTACTTTACAGGAATAAATCCTCCCTAAGTCTCCTGGTCAGAAAGCGTATCGCACAGCAGATGCTAATGCCAATTATTGACTATGGAGACATAGTATATGGCTCGGCACCTCAAACCCACCTTAGCAAACTTGACACCCTCTACAATTCAATTTGTCATTTTGTTCTCCAATGCAACTACAACACACATCACTGTGAAATGCTCAAAGAACTAGATTGGTCAACACTAGAGTCTAGGCGCAAAGTTCACCTTTCCTGTCTTGCCTTTAAATTCTTCATGGGCAAGCTACCCAGCTACCTGAACAAGCTCCTCACCCCTACCACTTGCAGCACTTATCACCTGAGATCACACTCCAAAAGACTGTTCATGGTCCCAAGGCTCAACAGAGTATCCGGACGTTCCTCCTTCTCCTACCGTGCACCCCAAAACTGGAACAACCTACCAGAGACTCTCACATCCACCACCAGTTTAAGTTCTTTCAAATCTAAGGCTGTCTCACATTTTAACCTGGTCTGTAACTGTTTCATACGCTCATAATATATATTTTCTTTAACTGTGCACGCAATGTCTTGTATATACTAATGTATACCCTGCTCATTTATGTAACTGTACTTGTAACCATGTATTATTTGTTTTACTCTGTGCCCTGGACATACTTGAAAACGAGAGGTAACTCTCAATGTATTACTTCCTGGTAAAAATATTTTATAAATAAAAATAAAAAAATCTACATGTCTGTCTATCTACCTATACAGTATATCTATATATCTATCTACATGTCTGTCTATCTACCTATACAGTATATCTATATATCTATCTACATGTCTGGTTATCTACCTATACAGTATATCTATCTACCTATACAGTATATCCATCTATCTATCTATCTACATGTCTGGTTATCTACCTATACAGTATATCTATCCAGTCTTTTTTCAACCTGTGTAACTTCGGACCTTGATAGGACTGGTGCTACATCAAATTAAAGAAACCTAAATAGTAAGTTTATACATTTGGCACAAACAGAACGAATAAGAACGTTAACGTGCATCAAGGAGCTTATTTCAGAGCACTGATTTAGACTTCCCAAATACTCTATATTTGTCTCCCAACAAAACACTTATGAGCTCAAGTTTAACTTGAAAATCAGTGCCCGTGTTGGTTAACTTTTGTTACCATCAAACACAATATGTGACCTGTGTGCACTTCCTTCCTTTCTGCTCACACTTATTCTGCAAGAGAAAGGAAATCCTTCCCCGCCAGCAATACCGACGTTAATATCAACTAACCCCATAGCTCAGCAAATGAAGCACATTGTGTGCCTGGCTGGCTGGCCCTGTATGGGAACGTATCACCATTTATGATAATATGAAGAAAGCTATGAATTGAAGTTTGGAAAATTCCAATAGATCCTGTACATAAACGCTTTATGCATTATTACACCGCAGGTTCCGTTTCATATATTTGCTCATTTACACATAGGGAGATTAGGATTTAATGACCGCGATGCTAGAATAGGGTTTGCAGAGAAGTGGCTACATGGAACAGGATTCATGGGGGAGACAAAAAGAGAAAGAAATATCATTTTTGAGGTAGAAGGGGGGGACGCTGTAGGGTAGAAGTGGGGGACACTAGGGTAGAAGTGGGGGACGCTGTAGGGTAGAAGTGGGGGGCACTGTAGGGTAGGAGTGGCGGCTGCTGTAGGGTAGAAGTGGGGGGGCACTGTAGGGTAGAAGTGGGGGGATGCTGTAGGCTAGAAGTGGGGATGCTGTAGGGTAGGAGTGGGGGCTGCTGTAGGGTAGAAGTGGGAATGCTGTAGGGTAGAAGTGGGGATGCTGTAGGGTAGAGGTGGGGGGCACTGTAGGGTTGAGGTGGGGGGCACTGTAGGGTAGAAGTGGGGGGCACTGAAGGGTAGAGGTGGGGGGCACTGTAGGGTAGAAGTGGGGGCACTGTAGGGTAGAGGTGGGGGGCACTGTAGGGTAGAGGTGGGTGGCACTGTAGGGTAGAGGTGGGGGGCACTGTAGGGTAGAAGTGGGGGGCACTGTAGGGTAGAAGTGGGGGGCACTGTAGGGTAGAAGTAGGTGGCACTGTAGGGTAGAAGTGGGGGGCACTGTAGGGTAGAGGTGGGGGGCACTGTAGGGTAGAGGTGAGGGGCACTGTAGGGTAGAGATGGGGGGCACTGTAGGGTAGCAGAAGCTGAATGGAAAGTAAAAACGTAGGTTCTACAGTTACAAATGTTTAGATAGGGAAGAAGCACACAATGGCGCAGAAATACAGCCACAGGCAACAATAAACGGAACAGTTGCTGGAGCAGAGGTGGGCAACTCGAGTCCACAGGGGGTCACGAACACGTCAGATTTTCAGGATATCCCTGCTTCAGCACAGGTGATGCAGTTGAAGAGTGGGCCACGGATTAAGCCACCTGTGCTGAAGCAGGGATATCCTGAAAACCTGACCTGGTGGTGACCCTAGAGGACTTGAGTTTGCCACCTCTGTGCTAGTATATAGTCAGCCCCCACCCCCCAAACCTATCACACACTGAATCTAATAAGAGAAAAAGAAACCCTGCACTTTTGAAAAAAATGTTTCTCAACAATGTAATGAAAGCAAAACCCGGAGAGATGCTGGGCGGAATAAAAAGTCTTATTTGGAGTGAAGAGTCTTTATTTTTCTGTCTTGTGAAGCCTCCGGATAAAGCAGCGTTGCAAACTACAGGCATACCCTACATTAACGTATGCAATGGGTCCAGAACATGTATGTAAAGAGAAAATGTACTTAAAGTGAAGCCCTACCCTTTTACCACTTATAGATGCATGTACTGTACTCTGCAATCGTCATATACGTGCATAACTGATGTAAATAACGCATGTGTAACAGGCTCTATAGTCTCCCCGCTTGCACACAGCTTGGGTACAGGTAGGGAGCCGGTATTGCTGTTCAGGACGTGCTGACAGGCGCATGCGTGAGCTGACGTTTCCCTATTAGGCGATATGTCCTTACTCGCGAGTGTACTTAAAGTGAGTGTCCTTAAACCGGGGTATGCCTGTATATTCACATCTTACATTGTATCAAATGATTGGTGGAACTCGTTACTAATACACAACAAACTCAGTGGAGGCCTTTACTACCCTTACATTTCCCACGTGACCCCTGAGTGGTTACTGGGGTGTAGGTTTTGAAGATTGGGATGCTTAATATAAAACTCCCCTGACTGCCTGAATCTTATTACAGCAGGTCTTGCATAGAAAGATTTAGCCAGTCCCAATACAAAGCTTGGCAGGGATAAATATCTATAGGTGAGAAACCAACGCTGGCTTTACCGTGGGCTAGGACCAGATGATGATTAAATTAGATTGTAAGCTCTTTGGGACAGAGACTCCTTTCTCCCAATGTTCCATTTATGTCTTGATGCCCTTACCCTATCTGTATTCTATTCCATGTATTGTAATGTCTGTAAGAATGGTAACGCGTACCTAGAGGGTGCTCGGACAATACAACTATATGAGCACACATGATACAATGTAGCAAATACTAAAATATCCTTCTGATTTTCTTCCTGCAAGGCACATGTTGTATATCCATTATCTGCTTGGGAATGTGTCTGATTCAGGCCAAATGAAGAGGAAACAGACAGCCAGGAAATGACTGCTCACTCTGCACCGAACTGATTAAACGCCATTTAATGAAAACATCCAGAGCTAATCCTTATTTTTAGCCAGATGATGTCTCGTGTTTCAATGACATTATACTGTACGTCACAGCGCATCACCCTGAGAGGCTCTGTATTAAAGGTACATTCCCTCCCACATCGGCCGACATGAAAGTGTAATTTCCTGGCTTGTGGGAGTTTCCATTGATGTCTGGGAGGTTTGTTTAATTCTCCCAGTGCAAAGAACAGAACAAGATGTAGAAATTCTATTTCTTTTTCTATCTCTGAATACACCAATGGTTACAGATTGCATTATTTAGAGAGTGTTAACCAGGTAGGAAGTCGTGTGTTAGGAAGAGGTGCATTTGTAAGCTCTCCCTGGGTTATCAGGGTACTCCCATCTCATGTTGGGTTTAGTCTGCACAGAATAACATGACATGGCTGGAATAACTCTTGCTGGGAGACTGTAAATAATATTTTCCATGGATATGGTTGGTAGCAGCATTGAAGAAGGGTTCATCCAAAGTAAACATTACAAAGTCATCTGCTTAAGTAAATCGAAAGGCCCTCGTTTAACGGTATCCTGCACAGATACAATGAGCTCTCGGGAAATCTCTTGTGCTCTAGGAAGTGACCCCAGAGGGCTTCTGAACACACTTAAAGTTACGTTTCCACCTCAAGCTGTTGTTGTTTTTTTGTGTTAGGTGGGAAGCACCAGTCTCAGTTCTTTCAAAACTAAGGCTGTCTCACATTTTAATCTGGTGTGTAACTATTACATACGCCTATAATATATTTTATCTCTTACTGTGCATGCAATGTCTTGTATATAATGTATAACCCTGCTCACTTATGCAACTGTATTTATAACCATGTATTATTTGTCATCTTAACTCTCTGCCCAGGACATACTTGAAAACGAGAGGTAACTCTCAATGTATTACTTTCTAGTAACACATTTTATAAATAAATAAAGCAGGGAGCTGAACCCTGTGAATTTCAGCTCTGGGCACCCCCTGCTTCCTGAAATATTTACCCCCATAAGTCATGCAGGCAGAACGCCCCGGCTGGGCACACAATGACTGTTTAAAGGTCCTGCATCACGCGGGCCAATAGGAAATCGGATCATCCATGGTGGCTTCCTATTGGCCCACGTGACGAAGGACCTTTAGACACGGAGACACCGGCATGACCTACGAAGGTAAGAATTTGGGGACCCAGGGGGTCCACGGACCTGCAATTAATGGGGTTCACCTCCAGAGACACCCTGCTTCTAACCTGCTTCCCACCTAGAGGAGAATATAAAAGGAAATGCTCCTTTAATATGAGAAACATAATTGTAATCAGTGTCCCAGGAGAAGACTTTGAATAATGTTCACTCATTAGTTGCTTAGCCTCACTGAATAATGAATGAATCAAAACTTTGAAAGAGCTATTTTTCTTTACTGCTGCAAGCCATAAACAATTTAAATAATACAACAGCAGAACAATATTCGGCTCAAAGATCAATTGCATTACTTGGGTGGCTCAAACCGAGACAAAATATTTAATTGAAGATTATTAGAATTGATGCTTTATTTCTGCATGTATGACAACAGTGAACAGAATCCAATTATGAGATGAGAAATACACCTTGTGTGATTATTAGAACATTATTATGTTCAACTTAAGGAAAGAGAAATTAAAAGAGAGAGCATTTCTCGAACGTGCAACTTGATTTTAGCAGCGTAGAGTTCCAGACGCCATAAAGATTACTAGCTGCAAAACTCTGCCAGTGCTATGTACGAAAGACAAATTGTTACTATGGTTCTCTGCCGGTTTGAATGGACCAGCATGGGAGCATCTCAGACACATCACTACTCCAAAGTAATACACGGGCAAGGAGGAGAGTGTGTAACGGTCTATGCTAGAATAAGTTTATCTGTTGTAGTGCGTCTGTCAGGCTCGGTTAGCTATAGATGAAAACTGACAGACTCGTTTCCAATGTTGGAAGCGGACAATCTTCTCCTTACCTCCTCAACAAATCGCCGACACATTCAGTGCTGTTGTGTACTATTTGTGCTATAGCATGGTGTTGGGTTAATAGACCCATTGCTTCTATGAGAGAAAGCAGCAACCTTTATATACTCTCCCAAAAACATATCTGCCAAACACTATCCTGAGGCTTTACTCTGTCTCACTATGACCTTTGGTTTCAACTGTGCCCCATATTCCCTCTAGATTGTAAGCTCTTGTGAGCAGGGTGCTCTGTACCATTTGTATCGATTTGTGTGTCATTCCAGTCAGTGGCGGAACTACGTGCGCAGCTGGTTTGGCTGCACCAGGTCCCATCTCCTTTAGGGGCCCATCCAACGGCGTTCCGGCATTTCTAAAGCCCTCACCCCTCCCCCCCTACCTGCAGTACGAGGCCTTAGCCGGCACTAGCGGCCCATCCAAGTGGTCCTAACATGGAAGTCAGGTCTAACTTCGGCAATCACCACCTGGGTGAGCTCCTTCCGTCGCCTCCACTGCACCCACTCCCCAGGTAGGGTCCCGGGGTGGTTTAAACTTGCACCGGTGCCTAGTTCCATCATTTATTCTAATCGGTATAACTCCTGTTCCCCGCACTGTACCGCGCTGTGGACTATGTTGGTGTTTCATAGATAACCGATAATAATAATCTGCTCATGTGAGCCCATATCAAAAATCTTCGCGACTGCAAATAATGCGCATTATAGGTTTAAGCCATGAGCGTTTAAAACGCACTTAAGTGATAATAACTTTATTGCACATAGCGCGTTTCTCCCAATGGGACTCAACGCGCTTTGCAATGACATTATAGTCTGCAGCGCAGGAATTTTACGGATATGTCCCTGCCCTGTGGAGCTTACAATCTATGTTTTTGGTGCCTGAGGCACAGGGAGATAAAGTGACTTGGCCACGGTCACAAGGAGCCGACACCGGGAATTGAACCAGGTTTCCCTGCTTCAAACCCAGTGTCATTGATTGATAGTCAGTGTCTTTACTCTACGAGCCGCTCCTTCTCCCTAATGCTGCTTTTTGCCATACATTTTGTAGAAATAATGCACTAGAGGTTTAGACAGAATCACAGGAGGCATCTTTAATCAGTGTAGAAGATTTCCGAGGTTATAATTAGTTACTTTCAGGTTCAATGGGGGGTTGTTCATTAAACTTTCATAGTGCCGATCTGGGTACTCTCTTATGGAAGCCTCCACCGGAGTCAATGGGAGTTTCTGTGTGGAATTGCCCCGTTCTGCACTAATGCAGTTTCATGAATGACCCCCCAAAAGTGTCAAGTCCTTCTTGCTGCCGCTCAATGTACAAGAGATGAGAGGGGTGCAGACAAAGGCCTCCCATTGGGACCTACTTCATTTGGGGTCAGCTCATATGGACAAGAGTAGCCAATGGGGGTCTACAGAAAACGGTAAATTGGCTGCAACTAGGGCAGCACCAGATACAAAGTATCAAGAAGAAACATTTAGAGCAGTGATACAGCCAGGGAGATAATCTGTGCCATTCACATGAAAGAAATGCCAACATGTATGTTTAACTTCCCCGAACAATAAATATATTCATATAGAACACGTCCGCTGATAGAAGACAGCGTAGGAACAATGATTCATTGCCCTGCAGAGCTTACAATCTAAGACTGGGGGATTTTTGTTTCTTGTGTCTCCCAAATAAACATTTACCAGTAATGAATGTAGGTATGTATGTCTTTATTTATATAGCGCCATTAGTGTACACAGCGCTTCACAGCAGTAATACACGTGACAATCATATAAATAACAAATAATACAAATAACAGATAATGAGAATAAGCGCTTCAGACATAAAAGTGACATTTCGGAAGAGGAGTCCCTGCTCCGGGGAGCTTACAATCTAAAACGGTGAATATTCCCTTGTAGGCGCACAAAGTCTATCAATGCTCATTAAATCGTGACAATTTGTTTGTGTGCTACACACATTTCTTTAGTATTCAGTGATAACGTTTCAGTCTTAATGAATCTTCCTCAGGGCAGGTACTGGAATATGAAACCCTGGTGTCTATGGTTAGATAACCTTATGTCTTGTGTGATGAGCAGACAGACTTCTGTTACCTGGAGGGCATGTTTCGCTGAGATAGTCGGGGTCTTGTACCAATCCGGCCCTCTTAGGCCGTGATTATAGTGCGCGCGACGGCACGTGCGGCGTGAACAAAATACAGCACCGCTATCAGGCCAGCCACAGTACTCGCGAGGAAGCGCGACGGAGCGGCAGAATTTTGAAGAGACAAATCATTTCGTTTTTTCGCACGACGGCCGTGTCACGTGAGCGGTTGAGCCAATGAGGGTGAAGCAGCCTGGTGACATCACAGCCACGCCTCCTCATCAGAGTTCAAGGGTCGCTCGGGACACCTTGCGATTCCATCGCACGCTCACGCACCTGCACTATAATCACAGCCTTATCCTCAGGGTCCAGCAATGGTTACACACTTCTGTTGGACTGACATGGTGTTTGGCCACATAAATCAGGTCCAAGCACCTAATAATCATCCCCCAGACAGCCCTCTGCAATCACACAGACCATTTCACACTTAATGACTTTACAAACTGCATTGACTTGATGTCTTATCATATTCTCACCAATCAAATTCATTGGTCTATATGAAGGTAATCGATAGATAATGTATGTTTCCCTCGCACATCTATACATAATATACATGTATTTTTGCACATTTATTCTCAGAAGTAATTACAGGAGCCCCATACATCTAAAATATCAGCGCACACAAGAATGACACGTCCTAGGGGATGCTTTATCAAAGTCAAAGTTCAAACACAGATGTTAGTGACATGATCTGTCACGAAGAGTCTGCATGCCGCACATTTGGGGCAGATCTCACACATTTGTGTTGCCTTATTGCTTTAATGTACAAAGTGTTTGCAGACACAATCTGCCCTTTCCTGAAGAGTTTACATTCTAGGTTTTGGGGCCTGAGGCACATGGGGTTGCTAAGTCTCACCGAGAGACACATCACTACCTATTCCAATCAATAGACTGGGTGTTGTTCAAGGTGTATAAGGGTATTAGGGTACCAGTTACTAAATATAGGCCCCCCGTGTCTTTACCAAGGTCACGACAAGAGGGGATACCTACATTCGCAGCCAAGTTCACCCACTTCAAAGACGGTTACCAACACCGTACTTTCCAAGCTCTTCCCCCCCATCTTGTGTACAGTGGACGACTAACAGAAAATTGTTTTTTTTTTGCACTTCTGCTTTCCTTATAAGTACACTTTTTCTTAGGATCTGCGCAACAAACAAACACAATAAAAAAAAATCTGAATTGAGTTTATCTAGTTTCCTCCACTCCCTACGATGGCTTCCAACCCTCAGCAACGAGCTGGACAATGGGAGGAAGGAAGTTTGCAGGGTGGGAGGGAGGCCGCCTAACTCCCAAATTGGACAAGTGTGGAGATGCTGGAAAGCCAGCAGTAACCCAGCTCCAAAACGGTCACACTTATCTTCTCCGTGGCTGGTGGATTATTCTAATACATTCTCGGTTATTCCTGAAGGGAGGCCGCTCCTGGCTCTTGCAGCTCAGGTAAGGGGAGGGGGGGGAGGGGGTGCGGAGGCTGTTGATTTCTTTTGATCACTTTCTAATCTTTTTGGGTGTTCGATGCGGAAGATCAACCCTGGGGTAGCATGCTACAATGTTGCATGGGGATGGCCTAATCTCATTTGGTCAACGGGAATGTTGGTTCTCCGATGACATCTGATACATGTTGCATAACATCTCTTCGATAGAAAGGAAATCCAAGAGTAAGGTGAGACTTGTGGTTAAGGCACTGGTCTCTGAAGTGGTTGATGCAAGTTCATGACCATATACTCTGTAACCTCGAGCAAATCACTTTCTCAGTATTGACTATAAGCTTGTTGTTGCCAAGGATTTGTAGTTCCTGTTCTGATCTATAATTTATAGTAAATACTTTGGGAGTTATTCAGTGGGTCAATAGATAATCCATTTGCTGCCAGCAACATGTTAAAGAGCAGATCCTCTTTAAATTAGCTTTCAGCTGAAAACACGGGGGGCAGAGGGGAGGAAGCTGGCTCCCCAAACTCTAACCTCTAAAGACCCTCTCAACTTTACAATTTTAAATATTTGTGGGTCCTTTAATCAAACATTTCTTTCCTACATTTGCCCAAAGTTCAGTTCATAGCAACCCATCAGAATAACCAGGTGTATCGATAGAAAACAGGACCTTAAATAATTGTTCCATCGCCTCTATTGTGCATGTCATTTTCTCATGATTACGGGTAGGGGGCACGGTTGTTTGGAAGAGTTTAGTCAGGGCAGCTGGTCTGACACACATCCTGCTTTTGTTCCAATAGAAGAATGGGAGACAGGATACCCTAAATGTAATCACACTTCCATACATTGAAAAGCAGGAGCTATAACATTATACAGAGTTACAATCAGTGCTGCTATAAGTAATTAGGACTTTACCTACACACGGGGCTCGTGTGATGGTCCATTGTGTATTTCCAGTAGGAAGACTATTAACTCTTTAATGCTGGGGGTCTGAATGCCTTACAAGACGCTCGTTACAAGGGCCCTGGGTGGATTGGGATATAGGGCATTACTGTATAACTACCTTCTCAGCAGAAGAGAATGAAGAAGCCTGCTCGACCTGGGTAGTACAATATTGGTGAGGTGTAGGTGCACTAGGGGAGTTGCAATAGGGTAAGAGGTTCTGCGGCAGATGGCCTCCTAAAAGGGGGGATGACAAGGTAGCCCAAATATCGGGCACTCGTACACCTCAAAAGTTGACAACAATATGATCAATGGTAGATAGGCTGGGTGACAGATGGTAACTAGTGGTTGATGTCGTAACACCTGTAGTAATACATCCTAACATACTATCTAAGTTAGACGATGGTCCATATACATTAAAGTATTGAACTGATAGCCCCAGTCGGCTTGAGACCAGGAAAGAGTCCCCAGGGGTAAAGGTTGAGGATGTGGACAATATTTAAAAATACTGTTTATTTTAACACAATGGTAAAAATAACGGGGACACATAGCTTAAAAAAACAGCATGAACAAATACATTACTGTATAAGACCAGTAACTAGGTAACTGATGGTTGGTCAGTCGCGGGATGAGTACCTAAGGCACCAGGTGACTGGTTCGTCCCGGTAATAAGTAAACCTGTGAAAGACCGCCTACCCCAATCCCCTTAAAGGGACAGTCTCTTCTAGGACCAAAGTGCACTAATTCCAGTGACATGTTTAAGGGGTCACATCTAGGTGATTGATGCTGTTCTTACCAAAATCGGGCACCTAGACGTATTATTAAATTAGTTTGCAGACATGGTGAGCTGAGACTTCGGGGTGGAGGGGGGGGGGGGGTTATTTCTTCTGGCTGCTCCCTTTTGTCTGATGTCCGTGCGTTCAACATGAGTTTTCACAGGCAAAGCCCCCCTCTCCCCCTCCCCTTATCTTTATTGGCTCTCTGATAAGGACGGGATGGCATCAGGGTAAAGGAACAACTTTATTGACAAAACACCCTGAGGATAAAGAAATAATGCTTCATTTCCCCCCAAAAAGAAAACATCCCAATTATTTGCTGTAAGCATGGTTACATTTGTTGAAGACAATTAGAATGATAAATTATTTACAAAATTTTGTTTTTGAGCCATTTATCAGGGATTGCACCTCTGAACGGTAAAAGCCCCTCTGGCAGTGAAGGGGTTGCTTTACTCTTCAAATATGTCAATAATAGCGATTTGTTTACCAGCTTGTTCCATTATGCAAGTACGAAAGCAAAATGTCACCTATATAAGTATTAGGTTAGCGAGAAAAGATGGCCACACACACAAGGGAACGGGCCTGTGCAGGCAGGTGTAGTGCAAGGTAAAACGAGGGTAGCTAAGTCTATAAGGATCACAGCTGTGATCCAAAATACCAGCACGGAACAGAAATATAAATAATAAAGACTTTATTCAGTCCAACGGGCAAACATTTACCCCAACGGGCTGTGATCCTTTATAGGCTTACTGATATTAAGTTAGGCAGGACTTCCCTTTCAAGAGGTATAGATGTTATTGCTTTTCTCTGACGGTCACTCACCTGCTGGTACATATCCCACCTCACTATGATCACCAGGTGGCTTCTCCAAAAATACTGGACACAAACGATGTAAGGTGCGAGACACACACACACACATACACACGCTCAAGAGACACAGACACACGTGCCTCTCTCTCCACTCCATGCTGTTTCCTCCTCTCCTTGGCCCCACCCTCAGGCTCCTGACAACTCCTCCTGATTCGCTGCATTACCCAGCAGCAGCCAATCAGGATGGAGGAAGCTGCCCAGCCCCCTAGCAACAGCCCTGTGCAGGGAAATCTCACCCCCCCTCCCCCCCAAGCCTGTCAGGTCACTATGTTCAGATAGGTATTACCTGACACACACATATCCAATATTACCTCGATTTTTTTTTTTACTGGACAGAGTGTCCAAATACAGGACAGTCCGGTTCAATATCGGACACCTGGCAGCCCTACGTCATCACACGTTCTCTCCGCCATACACAACAGCATGAGCTGGGGTTATAGCTGCTGCCCGCCCAAGAGGCTCGCATGAAATATAGCAAAAGTGAAGACACACGCATTAGATGTGGTGTACTTGGATGTTAAATGCAGGGTGCTGCTTAATTTAAAGCATACCTCTGACATATTACACATCTGTACACCTTGTTCACACATTGGGGACACGATTTGGTATCCTTGAATTCTTCTGGTAGATGTAGGGTCAGAAATTACAGACACAAATATAAGACCATTTCCCCCCAAGATGAGCTAATAAACCTGTAGGTGGAATATCCCACAGCTTGTTAATCTCACCAAAATCAATATTGTAATTTAAACAAAGACAGAAGCCCCCTACCCCGTCCCCAGTTTATTGCTGGCTCTCATAAACCCGTCCCAGTTCAGCCTCTTGGACAAGTGATGGTTTCGTATAACAAGGCTTTCAAACCATCAGGAATCTCTCTCTGTTCCTACAGATGGGGTTTCACGGGGTATAACATACAATGAAACCTGCAGTAAAAGAGCAGGAAGTGTTGGAATGCAACGTACAGCTCAGAATATCCTGTTTTTGTTCAACAGAAGAAAATGAAAACAGGATACAGGTCCCACGCCCCACAGACGGCAAAATGCGCTCACGTAGCCGGCGCGGTCTTTGCCGTCGGTGCGTGGTGGTACATCTGACAGGCCAGTCCTGGAAGCAGCTCCTTGACTTGTAATAACATTTATAGATACAATATAACCAGCTCGGACCCAGTGCATCCTCCGTGATGAATCATAGCACATAAATTGTTCATCTTTAAAGCAGCGGTCAAAGCTGCCATTTCCCCCCCTTTAATATCTGCATCAATACAATCTACACAATGATAAGTAATTAGCTAAGTTGCCGATCGATCCGTTCTCCTGTGTTCGATCGGCGAAGATTCGGCTCGGGGGTTCACTAAATGACTGTCAGTGCAGCAGAAGAGGTCCAAAGATGCAAAGCTCTGTGGGGAAAATCATGTGACCAGGCAGTCACTAGATACAATTGGTGCACTGCTAGAGAGAGGGCAGGGCTCAAAAGGGGATGTGCCCGAGCCTCTTTCAGAAGAGGAAGGGGATGTGACTTTCTAAATGGTTGCTATAGAAGCAAGAAATGCTTGTTACATTATAATACATTAAAAATGTAATTCCGTGTTTTAAAATAAAAATGCTACAAGTATTTTCTCATAGTACAGAACAATGGCGGACACAGGAACTGGGGGTTTTGTGAGTAAGCAAATGTTTTAGGATTTTTTTTTCATTTGTACATTGTTCCTTTAAAGTTACTGTCTATGGGGGTCCCGGTTGTAAGTGAATGAGGGGGGAACCTCTGAAAAATGTTGGTAATGGGATTATGCCCAATTATTATTTTTTTCCCTCAAAAAGGTTTAGAAAGTTCACACTGTAATGAGACACCGACAGAGAGAGATATTATATACATACACATACACATACAGTACACATACACACTTCACCCAAACACCAGGTTTGATGAAAATACACAGCACTGCAGCAAATGCCATCAGAAGATTATATTTTCCATAATAACCAACAGTTCGGTCACTAAGGGTCCTTCACCAGGGCAGACAAGGGAGATTAAATACAGCGAGTAAACCTGGACCTGAAAACATGTATTTATACATCAGTTATTATGAACAATATAATCTCCTGATCACATTTGCTGCAGTCCTGTGTCTTTAATCATCAAAGCTGGTGTTTGGGTGAAGTATTTCTCTATATTACTGCTTTATGGCACGTGCACTTGCTATATCTTTTACAAATCTTGTGGTGCGCCTACTGTAGTATATCCGTCTCAGGGAGAGATTAGTATTTACAAATAAAAGCAATACTATTTTATATACATAGGATACGGTTCCTGGGGGTTCTGCAAACACATTACATTTCCACATGGTTCTGCGGTTCTTAAAAAAGTAGAATCTCATTACTCACTTCCAAACCAGCCACTGACAAAAGCAGCACAGTATGTATTACGGGTACCGTTTGTGGGAAACCAGAGAGCGTGTTACATGGCCGATTGCTTTCCCCTTTCCTGCAGCCCCTGGATAGTTAGATGTGGGGCGGCATCATTAACCTCTTCTCTGCTGAGCCCTGCAATCGGCAACAGGCCCCTTCAGCACAGAAGAAGCCACGTGGCAAATTACATGTACAGTGCTCCAAAGTGACCGTTTTCGGACAAATATATCCCTATTGACTTCAATGGCATCTTCGGAGTATATAGATTGATAGAATTCACCCCTACGGAGGCAGTAAACAGACACAAGTATTTGGAAGAATGCAGAATTGGGAACCAGTTGCCCCTGCAGTATGTTAGAGAATATTTCAAGCCCAGCACCTGTCTCTGTAGCATGTGCTGCTATGAGCACTGCCCAGCTTGCTGCCAATACACCTTAGTCTGTTGAATATGTTGCTGCGAAATTGGTGAGAGCAGAACTGAATGTGCACCTGCTCTGGTACATGATATGCATACAGAGGGAGATGGGGAAATGAAGAACGCTGACCTCATTATGCTGCAGCAGCAGCGGCGGTGCACTAATGGCTGCATGTGCATATCTGTCTCCTGGGGCACGTCCTCCTGCAATCCCTTAATCATTACTTCAGGGGGTTCTTAACTCCAGTACTCAAGCCCCCGCCCCGCTTCAGCACACAAGGCTCAATCAGTCCCTGCTTCAGCACAGGTGGCTCAGTCTTACTGAGTCTCAGATTGAGCCACCTGTGCTGAAGGAGGGACTGATTGAGCCACCTGTGCTGAAGCAGGGATATCCTGAAAACCTGACCTGTTGGGCGGGTTCTTGAGGACTGGAGCCGAGAACTGATCCCCTGACAGTGAGAAACGTACCTCTCTGCATTTTCTAATTGAATCGCGGAAGCAGGAAGCTTCTCCTTGTGCCCATCCAAATGATTGGAGAGATCATCATGTCTTTCAGCAAGCATTTATTTTTCCTAATACACTTAACTTGTGCAAAAAAAGCTTTATCAGGGACACCCAGAGCGTTTTATTCGGGGTGAGAGAAGGGAGTTAACACCTGTCACACTCATTAGCCTGACATTTTGCCTGCGTTTGTCCAGTGCAAATTAGAAAGAGTATTTCTGTCATTTTTTTACATGTCGTTAGGGACGCGGGCGCCACACCAAAGGCATTTTAATTATATGCAAATGATCGGAAACAGGAGAACGTATTTCCAAAGCCTTCCCCCAGTGCAATCTTCAACATTATAGCATCATCATTAAAGCCCAAGCCCCCTAATTGCTCTTTTAATTACTGTAGATATATATTAATTGCTCTGCATATTCCACACCTATTTTGCATCATAAAAAAAAACACACACACCCTGCAGTGTGATGAGACAGTGAATATAACTATATGTGGAAACGACATGGAAAAGCACTATAATCCCAAGCAACGTCGCTTACCTTTGCCATTATTCCCCTTTTCATTCACTGAATGATAAATAACTACGCACTGGTATATTTCCCTATTTGCCTTTCATATTACAAGGCTGACGACGTGCAATTTACAATTGTGTTTGCATTACACCCTGCAGCAGGGGTGCTCAACTCCAGCTCCCGCACACATCCGCCCTCAACAGGTCAGGTTTTTTAGGATATCCCTGCTTCAGCAAAGGTGGCTCAATCTGAGGCTCAGTCAAAGACTGAGCCACCTGTGCTGAAGCAGGGACTGATTGAGCCATCTCTGCTGAAGCAGGGATATCCTGAAAGCCTGACCTGTTGGGGGGGGAGGCTTGAGGGCCCCAGTTCAGCACCCCTGCCCTACCTCACCGCTTGGGTCAGCAGAGACACATTGCAGCCACCACCCAGGGACAGGTAATAAGCGGGTTTACAACGCGGCAATAAGACATATAAGAGCAAACCGCAAAATACAACTGAGGCTCAGAGAAGCTGTGGGCAGGGACCAGCCGGCAGTGAGACGCTGTGGGCAGGGACCAGCCGGCAGTGAGACGCTGTGGGCAGGGACTAGCCGGCAGTGAGACGCTGTGGGCAGGGACTAGCCGGCAGTGAGACGCTGTGGGCAGGGACTAGCCGGCAGTGAGACGCTGTGGGCAGGGACCAGCCGGCAGTGAGACGCTGTGGGCAGGGACTAGCCGGCAGTGAGACGCTGTGGGCAGGGACTAGCCGGCAGTGAGACGCTGTGGGCAGGGACTAGCCGGCAGTGAGACGCTGTAATGGGACTAGCCGGCAGTGAGACGCTGTAATGGGACTAGCCGGCAGTGAGACGCTGTAATGGGACTAGCCGGCAGTGAGACGCTGTAATGGGACTAGCCGGCAGTGAGACGCTGTAATGGGACTAGCCGGCAGTGAGACGCTGTAATGGGACTAGCCGGCAGTGAGACGCTGTAATGGGACTAGCCGGCAGTGAGACGCTGTAATGGGACTAGCCGGCAGTGAGACGCTGTAATGGGACTAGCCGGCAGTGAGACGCTGTGGGCAGGGACTAGCCGGCAGTGAGACGCTGTGATGGGACCAGCCGGCAGTGAGACGCTGTAATGGGACTAGCCGGCAGTGTGACGCTGTAATGGGACTAGCCGGCAGTGAGACGCTGTAATGGGACTAGCCGGCAGTGAGACGCTGTAATGGGACTAGCCGGCAGTGAGACGCTGTAATGGGACTAGCCGGCAGTGAGACGCTGTAATGGGACTAGCCGGCAGTGAGACGCTGTAATGGGACTAGCCGGCAGTGAGACGCTGTGGGCAGGGACTAGCCGGCAGTGAGACGCTGTAATGGGACTAGCCGGCAGTGAGACGCTGTGGGCAGGGACTAGCCGGCAGTGAGACGCTGTGGGCAGGGACTAGCCGGCAGTGAGACGCTGTAATGGGACTAGCCGGCAGTGTGACGCTGTAATGGGACTAGCCGGCAGTGAGACGCTGTAATGGGACTAGCCGGCAGTGAGACGCTGTAATGGGACTAGCCGGCAGTGTGACGCTGTAATGGGACTAGCCGGCAGTGTGACGCTGTAATGGGACTAGCCGGCAGTGAGACGCTGTAATGGGACTAGCCGGCAGTGAGACGCTGTAATGGGACTAGCCGGCAGTGAGACGCTGTAATGGGACTAGCCGGCAGTGAGACGCTGTAATGGGACTAGCCGGCAGTGAGACGCTGTAATGGGACTAGCCGGCAGTGAGACGCTGTAATGGGACAGGCTATTGCAGGAGGTGGAGGATGTAGCTACTTGGCAGTTTGCTTAATTGATTGATAACTCCACATCATGTTTAACGTTGCAGGTACAGAGCTGTAATTAAAAAGGTGAATTCTATTAAGCAAAGACAGTAAAATAGCAGAGAGAGAGAGAGCGCGCGAGAGAGAGAGAGCGCGAGAGAGAGAGAGAGCGGGTTCTTCAGAGAATTATCGTTGCTGCTGAAATTAGCTTTCACACAAAAGAAAATGCCCTGGTTTATTTAATGCTTATACGGACATTTCATTTAACACAGGGGTTCTGTCGCCAACAGGTCAGGTTTTCTGGATACACCTGTGGCTCAATCAGTGGCTCCTTGCTTCAGCATAGGTGGCTCAATCAGTGGCTCCTTGCTTCAGCATAGGTTGCTCAATCAGTATAATAAGCCTGAGCCACCTGTGCTGAACCAGGGATATCCTAAAAACCTGACCTGTTGGGGGGGGGGGGGTCTTGAGGACTGGAGTTGAGAACCCCCTGCGTTACACTTGTTCAGTGCCGGGCAGCTTAAACCTGGAACACAGCTGATGCATAGAGGCGGCACGTCCGGAAGCGCACGGTGTTATTACCCACGTGAATGTGCGCTAAGGAAAGTAATAACCAGAGAAATAATGTGTGCGTTTATCCTTTATAAAGGCCCACGTTCACCAACGGGTGTGACGCTTTAGCATGCCTTAACTCCCATTTATTTGGATAGGTGTTAATGTGTGCTAAAGCGTAGCACCATTTAGTGAATCTGGGCCACCGGGAACCTCATGTTCAGATGTAGTTTCAAAGAGGCCAAAAGAACGTTAGGGACGGACAAACCGTTTGTTAGTAAAGTGTGAGAAGTCCCGGTTAGAATGTGCCAGGCCCCTTTCTCTATATATACACATCATATACATCTGTACATCTGTACATCTGTATATATATATCTATATATATATATATAGATATATATATATATATATATATATATATATATATATATATATATATATAGATATATATATATACACAGTATACATACATCTGAGCAGCTAGGGATTATTACAGAGAAAAGGGTTAGACATATCATACATCAAATTAATAGCAATGGGGAAAAAACATGTTTTTCCTCAACAAAACCCATTGGATTCATTAGTCGGCAAAGTGCATGATGCAGGCGAGATCTTCTACTATGCAAAGCATACAGAAACGGATATAGTAGCAATACAATGTTCTGCTTTCCCAATATTATCTTATGACATTAAAACCACCTTTTACGTGCATCCACTCATTTAGGGTCAGAGGGCTATTTAATCTGTCACCACAATGGGGGGAAAAACACTGTTTGCGCTTTTATTTCTGTGTTTTTTTTTAAAGAAGTTGCACATTCGGCATGTTTCATAGTGAAATATGAGAAGTCTTTTGTCATAATTCAGCACTTTATTACCTTCCGGTGTCAGAGAAATGAGACAATAAACAAAAATGGCCAACAGTGTATTGCATAACGATATATTTCCATGCAGAGCGATATATTTCCATGCAGAGCAATGTAATAACACGCAGAGATATATGATAGCACGCAGAGTGGTATAATAACATGCAGAGTGATATATTATAATTGAGAGTGATATAATATCATGCAGAGCAATATAATACCTTGCAGAGCAATATATTAACATGCAGACTGATGTAATTTCATGTCGAGCGATATATTAGCATGCAGAGTGATATAATAATATGCAGAGATACAACAACAAGCAGAGAGATATAGTAACATGCAGAGCGATATATTAAAAAGTGAGAGAGATATAATAACATGCAGAGCGATATGTTACCATGGAGAGCAATATAATAACATGCAAAGCGATAAAATAACATGCAGAGCAATATATTATCATGGAGAGCAATATAGTAACACGCAGAGCGATGTTACCATGCAGAGTGATATAATAACATGCAGAGGGCAATATATTACCACACTGAGCGATATATTACCTTGCAGAGTGATATAATGCCATGTGTAGTGATATAATAACTCGCAGAGCGATGTAACAACATCAAGAGCGATATAGGAACACTCCGATCAATATAATAACATGCATAGTGATATAATAACGCGCAGTGTGATATAACAACATACAGAGCGATATAATAAGATGCAGAGTCATACTGTATAATAACATGCAAGCTAACCCATTTCGGGCCGCCCTGGATGGGTTGCCATAGTGATGTATTGTACCTAATTTTTTAGTTAGTATTAATGGTGTTGGCTGTATACTGTATGCTGTAGTTTATGCGTTTGCTTTGCTGCATTATTAGGCATTAAAATGACATTAACATATTTTAAGCTCTGTTAGATACCAAGTCTGTCTGGCCTAATAATTTACAATCCCATTCTATACTTCCGAGAAGTCGGACTATAAATACAGGGACAAGCTGCCCATTATTTAAAGTTGTCAATTCCAACTGAAATCACTCAGGGCTTAATTGAGGAGAAGAAAAGTGGTACGTCAAGAAATGCAGGGGGTGATGTATCAAGGGAAATCCAGAGCAGAATTGATGCAGAATTGCATCACTTTCATCTTTACATGCGTCTCTCTGCGTCAGTTTACCTGCGTCTCTCCGCGTCAGTGTACCTGCATCTCTCCGCGTCAGTGTACCTGGGTCTCTCTGCGTCAGTGTACCTGCGTCTCTCCGCGTCAGTGTATCTGGGTCTCTTCCACGTCAGTGTACCTGCGTCTCTCCCCACGTCAGTGTACCTGCGTCTCTCCCCACGTCAGTGTATCTGTGTCTCTCCGCGTCAGTGTATCTGCGTCTCTCCGCATCAGTGTACCTGCGTCTCTCCGCTTCAGTGTACCTGCATCTCTCTGCGTCAGTGTATCTGCGTCTCTCCCCACGTCAGTGTACCTGCGTCACTCTGCATCTCTCTGCGTCAGTGTATCTGCGTCTCTTCGTGTCAGTGTATCTGCGTCTCTCCGCGTCAATGTATCTGCGTCTCTCCTCACGTCAGTGTACCTGCGTCTCTCCGCGTCAGTGTACCTGCGTCTCTCCGCGTCAGTGTATCTGCGTCTCTCCCCACGTCAGTGTATCTGCGTCTCTCCCCACGTCAGTGTATCTGCGTCTCTCCCCACGTCAGTGTATCTGCGTCTCTCCCCACGTCAGTGTACCTGCGTCTCTCCGCGTCAGTGTATCTGTGTCTCTCCCCACGTCAGTGTACCTGCGTCTCTCCGCGTCAGTGTACCTGCGTCTCTCCGTGTCAGTGTACCTATGTCTCTCTGCATCAGTGTACCTGCGTCTCTCCGCGTCAGTGTATCTGCGTCTCTCCGCGTCAATGTATCTGCGTCTCTTCCCACGTCAGTGTATCTGCGTCTCTCCCCACGTCAGTGTACCTGTGTCTCTCCACGTCAGTGTACCTGCGTCTCTCCGCGTCAGTGTATCTGCGTCTCTCCCCACGTCAGTGTACCTGCGTCACTCCGTGTCAGTGTACCTGCGTCTCTCCGCGTCAGTGTATCTGCATCTCTCCCCACGTCAGTGTATCTGCGTTTCTCCACGTCAGTGTACCTGCGTCTCTCTGCGTCAGTGTATCTACGTCTCTCCGCGCCAGTATATCTGCGTCTCTCCGCGTCAGTGTATCTGCGTCTCTCCGCGTCAGTGTATCTGCGTCTCTCCGCGTCAGTGTATCTGCGTCTCTCCGCGTCAGTGTATCTGCGTCTCTCTGCGTCAGTGTATCTACGTCTCTCCACGTCAGTGTATCTGCATCCCTCCGCGTCAGTGTACCTGCGTCTCTCCGCGTCCGTGTATCTGCGTCTCTCTGCGTCAGTGTATCTGCGTCTCCCCGCGTCAGTGTACCTGCGTCACTCCCCACGTCAGTGTATCTGCGTCTCTCCGCGTCAGTGTATCTGCGTCTCTCCGCGTCAGTGTATCTGCGTCTCTCCGCGTCAGTGTATCTGCGTCTCTCCGCGTCAGTGTATCTGCGTCAGTGTATCTGCGTATTTCCATCTTCAGCGTATCTACGTCTCTCCGCATCAGTGTATCTGCGTCTCTCCGCGTCAGTGTATCTGTGTCTCTCTGCGTCAGTGTATCTGCGTCAGTGTATCTGCGTATCTCCAGCGTCAGTGTACCTGCGTCTCTCGGCGTCAGTGTATCTGCATCAGCGTATCTGCGTATCTCCAGCGTCAGCGTACCTACGTCTCTCCGCATCAGTGTATCTGCGTCTCTCCGCGTCAGTGTATCTGCGTCTCTCCGCGTCAGTGTATCTGCGTCAGTGTATCTGCGTCTCTCCGCGTCAGTGTATCTGCATCAGCGTATCTACGTCTCTCCGCGTCAGTGTATCTGCGTCTCTCCGCGTCAGTGTATCTGCGTATCTCCAGCGTCAGCGTACCTACGTCTCTCCGCATCAGTGTATCTGCGCCTTTGCTCCAGCGACCGCCTCCCCGTCAGCCTGTGAATTAGAGAGCGTGAGTGCGAGGAGGCGATACATGACACAGATTAGAATGAGATGTATAATCATTGCATCACTTTGTTCGCTTTTATACATCTGAATTGGATTAAAGTTGCCTTGCTGTGTGATGCAGTTTGATACATCTCATTCTAACCTGCGTTATGCAACGCCTCCTCGCGCCTCCTCACACCGACGCTGATTTACCCTTTACCCCATTTTTTTTCTTACCCCCACATGTTTTAATAGATGGAAAGTGGGGGTAGCTTCTGATCTGAACCCCACTATTTTCATCTCTGGGAACACCCCTCCCTGAATCACGAGATACTTTCCGGGGGAGTTACCTGGTTGAAATCTACTTCCAGGAGGGGGGGGGGATAAATATCTGGGGACAGATGGCCCCCGTCGCAGTTGATATTCTTGGGGTTCAGCTCCAGATCACCTTCCTGTTCCCAGCCTAAAAAATAGACGGTTAGTTAGAGGGAGATGGCAGCGCCTCTGGCTTCCAATTTGCATCACATGTGGGAAACTCTTGATTTAAAGCAGCTCTCTTGGGGACACGTTCTGTTTTTTTTGTTTGTTTTTAATAGGATTGAAGCAGGGGGTCTCCGGAGCTGAACCACATTAATTTCAGCTCGGGGGACCCCCCTGTTCCCAGAGATACTTACCTCAGAAGCTGCTGCTGGTATCTCTGCGATGTTTAAAGCACCTGTGTCATGTGGGCCAATAGGAAGCTGCAGGGGGGTGACATCATGGCTTCCTATTGGTCCCCCGTGTGCGGGACATTTAAACCGCCATTTCGATAGCCACACCAAGCCCTGCCTGGGCTGTTACCGACACTCCCTTCTGAGATAAGTATCTCGGGAAGCAGGCGGTCCCCAGAGGTGAAATTAATGCAGTTCAGCTCCGGAGACCCTCTCTGCCTCAAACCTATTTTTTTTTTTTTTTTTTAAGTGCATCACAAACAAACCTTTGTGCTTTCTTTCCATTGATACATCTTTCCCAGAATGCTTTGTGATACAGCTCTGCCTATCCGTGAGTAATTGGTACGAGAGTAATGGATCATGCTACCGTACTGGAGTTATCTCCGATACAATGAGAGCCCTTTTCCGTTGACATGTTTTATTTCCTTCCACCAGCGATTGGAGTTAAAAGTTTTCATGGCAGATTACAGAGTCTCGCCGTCACATTGGAACCGCGGCAATATCATCATCTGCAGATCAAACCAATTTGGACTCTTGAATCTATCTCTGCCACCGGCCTGCTGACTCATGAATCACACAATTAATTGAAGCAACAAGAAGTGGACAAACCATTTGTATTTACCGACCAAAGTCAGATATGAAACTGCAGCCCCCATCTGTCCCAGCACAGACTATCCCCTGATTTATACCTGTCTACGCTGGGTTATAATTGGGCTTTGTGCAAAACTTTGCCACATAAAGGATGCAATACAAGCAGTCATCGGTTATCCAGCGGAACCCGTTCTGGAAGTAGCGTTGGACAGTGAAACCGTTGTAAAGTGTCCCATGTTAATCAGTGGCGGTGAGTGTTGGATAACGCATTCCGGCGTCGAAAAATGGCCCTTAGCGTTGGATGTGCCATTCGTTGTAAAGTGAAACGTTGGATAACGAGGACTGCCTGTACTATGATTTTAAGGCCAGGAGAGCAGTCTAAGTTTTAGTGTCTGGTGCATAGACAAAAGGATTGCCTTCAACTGAGCTGTCCCACTTCAAACACCAGCATCTTTATCACAAATCCAAAATGTATGGTCTCCTCAAAAACGCTGCCGCGTCCACGCGCCTCTTCGCCTGCAGGCGCGCAGGCGCTTGGCCAACTGCTATAGCCAATTACTGACGTGTGCTTGACGTGCGTGCGTGTGCAGCAACTCTGACACTATAAGCTCGGCCTAAGAGGTGTCAAAATGAAACCTTTGTTTAGCTGTTAAAATGGTTACTTTTTTGTTACTTTCAATTCCTCGATCCCCACATTGTAAAGAGGCAATCCAAGCAACTTGGATATATATCTAAACAAAAAATACATATATACACACACACACATATATATATATACACACATACATACACACATACAGGAGTAAGGGGTAGTATCCCACTCCCTTTCAGGAGGGGAAGGAACGTGGCCAGAACCGTGGCTCCACACTTCCAACAACTACTAAATTTAGATTTGCAGTCCCTTTTGTACCCAGGGGGAGGGTCCTAGGTCTGAGCCCCTGATAGGGCAGCATACAGGCCTCAAGCCCACCCCTGCCACTCAAGGGAGTTGTTTACTGCAATGGAACCCAGATTAACCCTAACACTGCCTGCACTGGTACCAGGGTTTATGTGTTAGGCAGGGCAGATTAGTAGCCAAGAGGATACATGGCTACACACACACAATATATATATATATATATATATATATATATATATATATATATATATATATATATATATATATATATATATATATATATATATATATATATATATATATACCACTGTCATTAAGGTTATGGTGGGTAAAAAAAGTGACAAAAACCCTCCACAGTAAAGCATAAAGCAACTGTAAATATTTATAGTTGCTATATATATATATATCTATATATATACACACACACACACACTCACACACACACACAGGGGAGGGAGGGGAGGGGGGAAGGGAGGGAAGGGGGGAGGGGGAAGAGGGGGCGGGAGGGGGGAGGGGAAGAGAAGGAGGGGGAGGGGGGGAGGGGATGGAGGGGGGGTGCGGGAGGTGAGTGACAATTAATGTATCCTGTGGCCGTTTGCTCCCCCTTCCCCCACTGTCTGCCGGTCGTCTGTCCCTCCCCCTCCCCCCCCCCCGAAACCTTCCGTCTGTTGTGGACGTCTGCAGACGGGGGCGCTTGCATGCGTCGGCCGCTCCTTCACCCGTCCGCCCGCTCCCACGCGGATCTGAGGCGGGAGGTAGCGTGTTTTGGCCGTTCCCCCGGCCGGCTGTCCGCTCCCCCGCTGTGTCCCGGGCTCTCGCTCCCGTGCGGACGCTCCCCCGCTGACTCTAGCGGCCGGGGTGTGCGCTTGGAGGCAATGCGGGAAGGGAGGAGCAGAGGCGCAAGGGTTTGAGGCAGCGGGAGGCACAGGGGTTTCGCGCTGGGAGGGGAGGCACAGGGGTTTGAGACAGCGGGAGGCACAGGGGTTTGAGACAGCGGGAGGCACAGGGGTTTGAGGCAGCGGGAGGCACAGGGGTTTGAGGCAGCGGGAGGCACAGGGGTTTGAGGCAGCGGGAGGGGTGTGCGCTGGGAGGGAAGGTGGCGGTTTAGTTACTTACCTGGGCGGGGTGTGTGTGTGTGTGTGTGTGTGTGTCTCTGTTAGACCACACCGGCCAATGAGAGGTGTGCGGGGGCGGGCGGGCGGGCCAAGGGAGCCATCTCATTGGCCTGAGGCGGAGCGACGGGCCAAAGGTCCAATGTGATTGCCCCTAGACACAGGGAGACACAGGACGGACAGACTGACATACATACAATGGTTTGAGATATATATATGTCCTTCAGTCCGTGTAGCTCAGCAATTACAATGTATTCTTCTATTACTATATGCACTGTACAGTCGAAGACTGAGCCAATGATTGTGCCACCTGTGCTGAATCAGGGATATCCTGAAAACCTGATCTGTTTGGGGGGGTGGGGGGGAGGGGCTGAGGACTGGAGTTGAGCACCCCTGTGCTAAGCGATAATGGGGAAAGACAGCGTTGCAGACCTGTCTGAAACATGCAAATGCATATCAATCCGTCCCTGCTTCAGTACAGGTGGCTCAGTCTGACTGATTGAGCCACCTGTGCTGAAGCAGGGATATCCTGAAAACCTGTCTTGTTGGTGGCCCTTGAGGACTGGAGTTGGCTACCCCTAGCCTATACTAATATATCTAATATAACTAATAAAATATTACTGTCTGGAGTCAAATCTTACTTTTATTAACTGACATAATCCAGTCGATATTAGTATCCATTTAACCTTGCATTAACCTTGCATGAGAAAGCCCAGTATCAGTTTTAGTAAGACGTGTATAATATGAATGTGCAAGGCTTAACAATTTATTAGCTTTTCATGTGGGAATTGTAAATTAAATGTAAGTCTTTCCAGTGAATTTCCGGGCTGTCTTAAACATTATATTTTTCTGTAAAGCATTTAAAGGAAAAAAAAAATTTCATGAAAATTACCCCTTATACTTTTATATAAAGCGGGGGTCTCCGGAGCTGAATAAATTCTGCTTCAGCGACCCTCTGCTTTCTTAGATAGTTACCTCCAAAGGTGTCTCTGGTTCTTGATGCAAGTTAAAGCTGCAGACCAAACAATAACCTACATGTGTGTTTTTTTTTAAATAAATCAGTTCTGTACTATGAGAAAATACTTGTAGCATTTGTTTTTTTTAAACAACTCCGAATTACATTTTTAATGTATTATAATGTAACAAGCATTTTCTGTTTCTATAGCAACCATTTCCAAAGTCACATCCCCTTCCTCTTCTGAAACAGGCTCTGGCACACCCCTGTTTGAGCCCTGCCCTTTCTCTAGCAGTGCACCAAATGTATCTAGTGGCTGCCTGGTCACATGATCTTCCCCACAGAACTTTGCATCTTTGGTCCTCTTCTGCTGCTCTGACAGCCATTTAGTGAACCCCCGAGCCGAATCTTCGCCGATCGATCACAGGAGATCGATCGGCAATTTGGCTAATTACTTATCATTGTGTAGATTGTATTGCTGCACATATTAAAGGGGAAAAAATAATTAAAAAAAAAAAACCCCTGGCAGCTTGGACTGCTGCTTTAATAAACCCCACATCACGCAGACCAATAAGAAGCCGTGATGGATGACATTACGACTTCCGATTGGCCGCTTTAGATGCCGGGAATTTAAACCACCATTTTTCCCCCCCTGCAGGAGACAGGACAGTACCTGGGGCATATTCTAGGGTAAGTATCTCTGGAAGCAGGGGGTCCCCAAAGCTGAAATAAATGCGGTTCGGCTTCAGAGACCCCCTGCTTCCTATACAATTGTAGGTGCCATCAATGGAGGTAAAACAGGGAAGACGCTACAGATGCATTGAAAAGGATGTTCTGTTTGTCCACAAATTATTAACCCTTTCACTGCGGAAGGAGCAAGGAATCCATTGCTCTAGTAGGCAGGGAAGGTTCTATCCTTACGCAGTATCTGTTTCCGCAAGGACAGGGCAGGGGTGTGTATATTGAGGCTCTGGAATTATGTCTGGCTGACTGTGGAGAAGTCACCTAACTGCAGGAGTGCTCAACTCCTGTCCTCAAGCCCCTTAACCCCCCTCCCCCCCCCCCCCCCCCCCCTCCCCAACAGGTCAAGTTTTCAGGATATCTAGCTGGCTCAATCAGAGGCTCAGTTATGGAGTGAGCCTCTGATTGAGCCACCTGTGCTGAAGCAGGGACTGATTGAGCCTCTTCTGCTGAAGCTGGGATATCCTGAAAACCTGACCTTTGGGGGGGGGAGTGGCTTGAAAACTGGAGTTTAGCGCCCCTCCCCGATCTTCCTTTCTACATTATGGGGTTAAGCACGTGTAAATCAGCTTACGCTTTAGACTTTGCAAAACAGCTAAGAGAAGCCGCCCTGCGCCTGCGAGATAAACAGTTGTGTGCTCCATGGATAAATGTGGATATAAAACGTGGTAAGGGCGTTCTAATACAGGGCCAATGCTGAGGAATAACTCCAGAATTTAGGAAAAGTGAGTGAAACCACAATCATATATAAAATTGAAGTGAGTATGTCCATGAAACACTAGAGATGACACAGAGCCCCTGAAATCAGGGTCTATGAGAAATGATCCCAACCCCTCTGATTCATCAGGAGTGTCCAATTCAATATGTACTCACAATCCCCCACATCCTGCTACTGGAGAAGACGTGCAGCTCCCGAAAATGAAGTCCAGAGATGAGATGAGATTTAGCGCATGGGCAAAAAATGAAGGAGAAGGGTCCAGGTAATGCAAAAAAATAGGATTTATTAGGAAGACAATGGCATAGAGGAAAAGCCTCCTACGCGTTTCGTACTTTATCAAGGAGATAAAACAGTTGTTGGATAAAGCATGGGCCTAAAAGTCGCTGATATGAGAGGTCTGTGATCATCAGAGGGCTCCCGGCCAGAGGCCGCACACACGTGCCAAAGGGAATATTAAAAACAACTGATCATAATAACACGTGATGGAGAGAAAGATGGGTGGGGCAGGGAATGTGCATGTACTCTGCTGCTTTTTATCACACCACGGATATCACAAAAACCTGGGTGTGAAGTGTGGGGCCAGGATATTTGTATTTATTGAGACGTCTCCTGCCAGATGTGCTTGCGATGCATTGCGGACAGATGTTGTTAGTTTTAAAGACACAAGATCGTAACACTGTGCGCTGTCTTGCAGATCGCTGGGCCTGCAGGGAAGATGAAGTTGCTGTGGGTTCAGCTCCTGGTCGCGGCGTACGTCTCGTCCCCGTTGGTCCTGGGTCATGAGGCGAACGCAAACGCTGCAGAACGTCGCTCAGGAGACCGCGGCGCCTCCCGGCGCGTCAAGAGAGATTGGATGTGGAATCAGATGTTCATCTTAGAGGAGCAAATCTCAAATCTGCCGCATATCGTTGGAAAGGTGAGAGTGTGGCAGGCTATCCCACTCATAATCTTTTCTTCCTCGTGGCTCTACCTCGCCGTGTCTCTGCTTCAGCACAGGTGGCTCAATCAGTGGCTCGGTCAAAGACCGAGCCACTGATTGAGCCCCCCTGTGCTGAAGCAGGGATATCCGTAATACCTGGCCTGTTGGTGGCCCCTGCAAACAAGAGTTAGTCATGACGACTGAGCCACCTGTGCTGAAGCAGGGATGTCCTGAAAACCCGACCTGTTGGTGGCCCCTGAGGACTGGAGTTGGCCAACCCTGCTCTATGTTAACACCAGCCATGCGTGCACCTTAGCTTCTCTAAGGACAGGTCGCCCCACATCTCATTCCCACATCATACCTTGTGGCTGTAAGAAAAATGCCCTCTTCCGTTGAGCTCACACGCTCTTCGGAGAAGGGCGTTTCCTTACCTCCTGTATGTTGTAATGTTTTAAAACCCCCAGTTGCTCTGCTATGCAGAATATGTTGGGACCTTGTCAATATACATCACATCATTAACATAATAACAATGGTGCTAATAATGGTAGTAATTAGAACAATAGTAGCAATTCAAAATATTAATGATAATAATCGAGTGACGTCACCTTGCCACACTGTTGACCTCTTCGGGTTATTGATCCTGGTTTCGTTTTCATTGATAGCACAGAAATTGACAGAATTATAACAGCAACAACCAAATTGTAGTGACAATGATCAACAGCAGTGGTGATTACACCCCCCACCCTCCCCACCTCCTCCCAACCCCCAACAGGTCAGGTTTTCGGGATATCCCTGCTTCAGCACAGGTGGTTAAATCAGTCCCTGTTTCAGCACAGGTGGCTCAGTGCCTGCTACTAAGGCACCTGTGCGGACCCTGGGTTATCCTAAAAATCTGACCTGTCGGAGGGTCTTGAGGACTGGAGTTGCTCCCCTGCACTAGACCATTTAGGAACTTTAACCTACAACTATTTGTAGCTGGTTTTACCCTTGGTACAGAATCAGCCTAATATCTGAAACTGATTCTGCGCTTGATTATTTCCAATCAGAGTTCTTAAATCTCTGTGATACCCATGCCCCACTATGCAGAATAAGAGTACGGAGGGCCAACCGTTCCATGGGTAACAACCGGCCTTATTGTGCTATTCCATTTTAGGAATGCCTTGTGTAACCATATAAAGTAACTGGCACTACCAAGCAGCTTAATAACTACAGATGCCTGCGGAATACATGCACAGGGCAACCAAGACTAGCAAAAGCCCAATACTACAGTGACCACACACAAGGATATCCGCGCTCGCGCTGTCCTCTGTTTTAAATGGAACTGCGAGTCTCTTGCTGCCGTCCGCTGGAGAACTCCGCAGTCTCCTGTAGCGTGAGTTCCCCTAAGAGAGCTCACAATGCAGCACAACCAAATAAATCGGAGAAAGGCAAATTAAGAAGCAGTATACTTTTATATATTAAAATAGAACTGTCCCCCAATAGAACTGAGTATGACATGTAAAATCCGCATAACAATAAAATATCAAATGAAAATTGAACTTACAACTACTGTAGCTAATGGTGTATGAGTAGGTGACCGGGATGTCCAGAAGCACAGCCATAGGAATATATGCATCAGGTCCGGACTCATTAAGCTCCGTCTGTGGATTTTCCTTCGCTCTGCCGGTCAGCCTCTCCGGTCAGTGACGATGCACGTAAAAGTGTGCAATGAGATCCAGTGTGAAATGGAACTTGTAAAACTCACTGTGCAATATTCCTAGATTGTGCAGAGGCTTTTGACAATGTTGATCATGTTATCTTGTTACAAGAAGCAGTGCTCTGGAATAGCGGAAAATGCTTTAAACTGGTTTCACTACTATCTATTGGGTAGATCCAAATATGTGTCTATCTCAGGCTCTAACTCCAACCCCCTGGATATCCCCTGTGGGGTCCCGTGAGGCTCTGTTCTGGGGCCCCTACTTTTTTCAGTCTTCATTAATGATGTTTCTATAGCCTGTAAGGGAACTTCAATACACATGTATGCGGATGACACAATATTATATGTGGCCTTACGATTCTTGGGGCCCCGGGCAAGAGAGTCAATGGGGCCCCTTGGAGGTTTGAATTTGATTACCTAGAAGTAACTAAGCAAGTTGGGCATTACTGATTTAAATGTCACTTTATCCTGTCGATGACGCGACAATGAAAGTATCATACTGAACAAACACTACAAAACATACAATAAACATAAATGTCCTTGGCGCACTATCTGGTGAATAACCTGACAGTTAGAGAAGTCCAATTGGTCCTTGAGGATAGGGATATTTAATCCGGAATCCAATCTTTTCTGGAGGTCCTTAGAGGTAGTTGAATCAAATATGCTTATAGTCCCTATATACGTGGTACAATGTGCCGTCCGCTTGCGTGGCAGGATGCTGGGTTGCTGCAGATAGGGGTGAGATTCAGCGTGTGTCCCCGCTTCGTGGCCTCGATTCGGAGCGCCTCGTCTCACACCGATGATGTCACTGCTCAAGCTCCCCTTTTCCTCCGTGCATGCGTGGACGTAAGCAACGTAACACTGCTACAGAAACTCCACCCTTCATTAATGATGTTTCTATAGCCTGTAAGGGAACTTCAATACACATGTATGCGGATGACACAATATTATATGTGGCCTTACGATTCTTGGGGCCCCGGGCAAGAGAGTCAATGGGGCCCCTTGGAGGTTTGAATTTGATTACCTAGAAGTAACTAAGCAAGTTGGGCATTACTGATTTAAATGTCACTTTATCCTGTCGATGACGCGACAATGAAAGTATCATAATACATTCAGTATAATTCATATTTATTACAACTGGAGTGAAGAATATTGCAATTTACGTAATACATGTAACATTATATCAACACTGCACTCTACAAGTTAAATAGTTATTAAAGATTTTGTTAGGTGGCAGTTAAAATCCATATTAACTTCTTCACCCAATAAAACATTTGCAAAATATGGGGGCCCCCTACAGTGGGGGCCCTGGGCAGTTGCCCGGGTTTCCCTTGGACACACACTTCAATCTGATTTTTCAAGACTTGGATACTGGATTTCCCAAAATAAACTGGTTTTAATCACTGACAAGACTGTAACGATGGTATTTCAGACCAAGGCTAAATTTCTAAAGCTTCCAACAACAAAACTTCAGATCAGAACAAACTCTAATACCACCCTAGCCTTTGTCGCTAGTTTTAAATATCTGGGCATATGGTTTGACTCCCATTTAACATTTGGGTTGCACATTGATACTCTGACCTCCAAACCTATGCCAAACTAGGTGTACTTTATAGGCCCAAATCATCCCTAAATCTGCTGGTCAGAAAGCGTATCGCACAGCAGATGCTAAAGCCAATTACAGACTATGGGGACATAGTATATGGCTCGGCACCCCAAACCTACCTTGGCAAACTAGACACCCTCTACAATTCAATATGCCCCTTTTCCTCCAATGTAACTACAACACACATCAGTGCGAAATGCTCAAAGAACTAGATTGGTGATCACTTGAGTCCAGACCCAACGTTCACCTTTAGTGTCTTGCATTCAAATACTTTCTGGACAAGCTACCCGCCTATCTGCACAAGCTCCTCACCCCTACCACATGCAGCACTTATCTGAGATCTGACTCCAAAAGACTGTTCATGGTCCCAAGGTTCAACAAAGTATCCGGCCGCTCCTCCTTCTCTTACTATGCACCTCACCTGGAGCAGTCTACCGGAGACTCTAACAGCCACCACCAGTCTAAATTCTTTCAAAACTAAGGCTGTCTCACGTTTTAATCTGGTCTGTAACTGTTACATACGTCTATAACATATACTATCTCTTACTGTGCATGCAATGTCTTGTATATAATGTACTGTATACCCTGTTCATTTAATGTAACCCTGTATTGTCCCCATAACTCTGTGCCCAGGACATACTTGAAAACGAGAGGTAACTCATAATATATATATATATATAAAGAAGAAGAAGCAGGCACACGGTCTTACTCAAAAGGAGGTTTAATATGCCATAAAGTCCAACGTTTCGGCAGTCAAATAAGGCCTTCACCTTGAGAAAGGCAGTATTTGACTGCCGAAACGTTGGACTTTATGGCATATTAAACCTCCTTTTGAGTAAGACCGTGTGCCTGCTTCTTCTTCTTTGTACTGGAACATTTGGGACTACAGGCGCTCCCCAGGACCAGCGCACCGGCAGCTAAGTACCACACCTCTATTACCCTTGATATTGAGTACGTGTCTCATCCTCTGTCTATATATATATATATATATGTATACATATATATATATATACATACATACATACACACATACATACATACATACATACATACATACATACATATACACACACAGACACAAATACCCAAATATATAGGACTCAAGTCAGGCAGACAAAGAGCAGTGTAATTGAACTTAAAGCTGCTAAAAGAAAGAATCAGGCATCGATCAAACTGAACAGTGCACCTAATAAATACCCAATGTGAACACCCTGAGACGTAGTATCTGTATTACTCTGAAGTGATTTATTAGCATCTTGGAGTTTCACCACATGCTACTTTCACTACTAAAAGGTTACGTGATATAATTAGAATTAGCTTTCCTTACAGGCTGGTAACATTGTGCAGAGAGATGGCTCTCACTCACTATTGTGCTAGAAATGTATTTCTAGGTGTTTTCCCATCAACCTTTTTTAATAGGGGCTAAAAAAGTCATGTATCTACAGTATCCTATGTATGTCAAAACTATATTTATGATGCATCGTGTGTGTTTGTATGTATGAATGAATGTATGTATGTATGTATGTACGTATGTATATATATAGGCAATACGATACCGTATGAGCGAATATCAGAGGCAGCACTCCACGAGGGGGAGTGCTGCCTCTGATATTCGCTCATACGGTATCGTATTGCCTATTATGTTCATACAGGATTTGCACCCACCTTGATTTACCTGACGGAGTGCTTGTTCTCATTTATTCCCTATATATATATATATATATACAGTGTTCGACAAACCTATACATTTGCTCGCCCCGGGCGAGTGGATTTAACATCGTGACGAGCTCCTATTGGCCCAAGCAGCACACGTGTGGTATTAGGTGGCGAGTAGATTTTTTTGTTCGGCGACTAGATTTTTTGGTGATTTGTCGACCACTGTATATATATATATCATATTTGGGAAACCTAAAGAGTATTAACCCTTGAAGGCCAAAGGGACACGCAAAGCTCTGCAATGCATTGCATGCTAGAACCAATTTGAATGAATGCGAATGACCTGTGTAATGAGTTGAAACGAGGTCACAGTGAGTATTCCTGTACACTGAAATTGAATATGGCTGTTCCTGCCCCGGCCTCTGCTCTCTCTCTCACTCTCTGGCCTGTCCCATCTTTGAAGTGGGTTTTACGGCACGTGGGGGGATCATCACTGAGGTGGAGCAGACGAGATCGATAATTATCCCCTAATAACAATAGCCCTGTTTTACAGCTCAGTTCCAATTCGGCCAACGAGAAGACCAAGTACATTTTAAAAGGAGACAGCGCCAACACCATCTTTAAAGTTAATGAGAAAACTGGAGACATTTATAGCTTTGAAAGGCTGGACCGAGAGAAGAAGTCACAGTACGAGCTGACCGCGCTGCTCATAGACACAACAACCAACAAAACTGTGGAGCCCCCCTCCGTATTTTTGATTAAAGTTCATGATATTAATGATAACGCCCCAGAGTTCACCCACCATGTTTTCAATGGTTCTGTTCCAGAGATGTCGGATGTGGGTACGTCATTGATACAAATATTATTATTTTTCTTTACTCATATAGTGTTGTACCTGCACTCAGTGCTGTACAACATCAGATACATGAAGGGGTTATTAATTAAACTGCGATAGTGCCGATCGGGACACCATCACCCGGAAACTCCCATTGACTTGGATGGCATTGGCGCAGTTTAATGAATTTCCCAATGAAGGGAGCTAGACAATACCAGGACCAGTGCTACTGACATGCGTGGAATACAGGGGCGCTGTGTTAGGCTGCGCTTATAGTGCCGGCGACGTTGCGTTGTGGCAAAATAAATGCATTGTCGCCGTCGCGTGCGCTTATAGTGCACGAGACGGAGTGACAGCGCTACTAGAAATGTGGTAGTCACTGTTATTTTATTTTTTCGGCGACGGTCTCCCCTTGCGGCCAATCGGGAGCTTCTCCGTGCCTCTGCCCTCCCCTTTAATGACGTCGCTGTCGCCCAAAACCCAAGTACAACTTTTGCAAATGGCGACGGGTGACGTCATGGGTCGCGTCGCCAGCACTATAAGCGCGGCCTTAGAGAGGATTGTATTGCTATTCATTTGGATAGAGCTGATCTCTTCTCCAGCGCTGGGAAGCTGATTCACAGCATCGTATGGGGACCCCTGTGAGAGGGATGTTCTGCCCCTATATAAGCGGTGTAGTGGGACACAAACACATACATTGGGATACAAATGTAATTACATGTATGTGCATTGTATGTTGCACTTCCTTGTAATTACCATATTCAGAGGAGGTGACAGTCAATGGGGGAAAAATTCCATGTTTTGGTTCATCCTTTCAGCAAACGTGTCATTCCCTGTGTAGTGACCCTGCTGTCACCCCAAAGATATATGCTGGCGTTCCTCTGATTTGGGGAATGTATTTGTCCCTGTAGGGAATGGAGGTTTTGCTGTCTAACGACACACTGTGTATAATGTAAATTCTATATGTGCTCAAGCAGCCGTTTGGGACATTTTTTTTTTTTGCCTGGGAAAAATATCCCCCCAAAAGCCATCTATAGAATGTACGCCTACGGAGGAGGAAATGTAACAAACACAGTGTGATAACTGTATGCTGAATATTCCTAGGGACCCTGGTGACCACAGTCACAGCACTGGATGCAGATGACCCAACACTAGCAGGAAACGCACAAGTAACATACCAAGTCATCACTGGAGAGCAATACTTCAGGATCAGCAGCAATGGTGAGAAGAGACTTTGCTTCGTATTACATGTGCTTGGTTTCCCTGGTCCTTCCATTGGGGGGTTGTTCATAATCACACAGGTATTACCAACCACTGAAATACATTTGTATACACTGTTATGCAATATGTTATGATGCCGTCACAGCCACACAGTCTGGTTAGAACATGGCTATCTGGGTGTATCTGGTTTCCTGTGTTTCATTAGTTGGTGTGAAGACTGTAGAGAGGTATGTTTCAGGGGTCAGAAATGGGCATGATGATGATAAGTATATGTTACGTCAGTTTCATGTATCAACGTGCTTTCCATCAACTTTGCCCCCCTTGTGTCAGTGACAGATTTGGGGACTGGTTATAGGAGCAGCTAGATCAGTGGTTTTAAACATTTTTTTTCGTGAAATAACCTATAATTATATTGTGAAAGTTTGCGGAACCCCAACACTCTCTAATAGCGCGTCTGAGATCAGGTGCATTGTAAGGAACCCCCAACCCTTTCTAATAGCGCGTCTGAGATCAGGTGCATTGTAAGGAAGCCCCAAACCTCTCTATTATTGTGTCTGAGATCAGATGCATTGTAAATTCTCCTGTATTTGGCATAATTTTCAAATGAACTGAAATGCCCGCAGAACTCAAAGATTCCTAGGCACCCTGGCAGAAAAATACCGAGCTGAGGATTAGTGAAAGGGAGCAGCTAGAGGAGGAGTTACAGGGAGCAGCTAAAGGAGGAGTTATAGGGAGCAGCTAGAGAAGGAGTTACAGAGAGCAGCTAGAGAAGGAGTTATAGGGAGCAGCTAGAGGAGGGGTTATACTGTAGGGAGCAGCTAGAGGAGGCGTTATAGGGAGCAGCTAGATGATGAGTTATAGGGAGCAGAAAGAGGATGAGTTATATGGAGCAGCTAGATGATGAGTTATAGGGAGCAGATAGAGGAGGAGTTATAGGGAGCAGCTAAAGGAGGAATTATAGGGAGCAGCTAGAGAAGGAGTTACAGAGAGCAGCTAGAGAAGGAGTTATAGGGAGCAGCTAGAGAAGGAGTTATAGGGAGCAGCTAGAGGAGGCGTTATAGGGAGCAGCTAGAGAAGGAGTTATAGGGAGCAGCTAGAGGAGGCGTTATAGGGAGCAGCTAGATGATGAGTTATAGGGAGCAGATAGAGGAGGAGTTATAGGGAGCAGCTAAAGGAGGAATTATAGGGAGCAGCTAGAGAAGGAGTTACAGAGAGCAGCTAGCGAAGGAGTTATAGGGAGCAGCTAGAGAAGGAGTTATAGGGAGCAGCTAGAGGAGGCGTTATAGGGAGCAGCTAGAGAAGGAGTTATAGGGAGCAGCTAGATGATGAGTTATAGGGAGCAGATAGAGGAGGAGTTATAGGGAGCAGCTAGAGAAGGAGTTATAGGGAGCAGCTAGAGGAGGGGTTATACTGTAGGGAGCAGCTAGAGGAGGCGTTATAGGGAGCAGCTAGATGATGAGTTATAGGGAGCAGATAGAGGAGGAGTTATAGGGAGCAGTTAGAGGAGGAGAGAGGATTGAGTAGAGTTTTTATAGGAGCAGATACGGATGAGTTGCTTGGGATAATGGTATAATGGGACATATTACATTGTTCATCTCTGCCCCTGTTCTCTTTTTGCTTTGCCTCAATTAAAATCCTCCAGGTCTGAGTTGGCATTAACCTCTGAGCTCAAGAGATCAGCAGCAGAGGGAATGTCTTACATGTAAAACTGGCACAAGAGAAAATGATTGTACTGTGACAAAGAGCAAACGGCATTATCCTCATGCACTTTCCCCTTTACCTCATTGCCTTTGCAGGAGAAATTTTCACAGCGGTGTCCAATTTAGACAGAGAGAAGCAGTCTACGTATGAAATAGTTGTGAAGGCCAGAGATTCTCCAGGGCAGAACTGGGGCCTCTCAAGCACGACCAGTGTCATCATCACTCTGAGTGACATCAATGACAACTTTCCAACCTTCACACAAAGTAAGTCATAGATATGGCACTCGGAGTGGAGGGTGAGGGGGAGACATGGAAAGGTAGCCATTCGAATGCGATGGTAACTTCAATGGGCGTTTTTCCGCGCAATAGTTTCCTGATCTGCACTGTCGCAATGTAATAAAGAACCCACGATGTATGAAACATGTCCATGTTATTAATGTCATGCAGTGTGTCAGTATCTTGATATCCCCTCCTTTAAGGCCAAAACCCCCCACCCCAAATGTTCACAAAGGTCACTACTGCCAATGAATAATGGAAACATAGTATCAACATTCCGTTTATCAGCGGTTTGTTGGCCATTTCATTTGGATCCTTGAACCAGGAGATAAGGTGTCCGAGGTCCTGGTTACTCCAGTCCACGTAGCATTCAGTCTCAGACAGATTCAATATCCAAGCCCACTATGGATTTCTCCCTTTGCCCGCAGACAAGTTCATTTTCAATGCGCCGGAGAATTTGAGAGTTGGCGGGGAAGTTGGAAGGATGAAGGTGGAGGACATCGATGAGCCACAGAACAGAAACACGAAGTACAGCTTCGTCACAAGAGATTTCCGGGACACGTTTTCAGTCACAACAAACGCGCTGACCAATGAAGGAATCCTGATAATAACAAAGGTATCGTCCCCTTGGGATCTGCTGTGATTACAGGTGCATTGTGGGAGGTGGAAATATTACCTATAACCCTTTGCACACATTCCAGGTCTCTCTGGCAGTAAATGAGTAAAAAAAATACTTGTTTATGCCATCTTAAATATTCTTAGATTTATGAACGTTCCAAAATATTTTTGCATTTGAATGCTAATCACACCCAATTCCAGAGAAATGTTAATATTTTTGTTTGTTTTTCCCCCACTGGAGGGCAAAATTATCTTTTTAGTGTATACGAAAAGTACGTTCCTTGTTGCTTCCTAATGATTAAATCAAGTTCTTATTATATTTCTCATTGGGGGAATGAAAAAATGTTAAAAAATAATAATAATATGTCTACATTTTTTTAATAGATTGCACTTTTAAATTCCAAAACGCCCCACTATTAAGGGGGGACCTTTTATTAGTGCGACACCCAGACTTATTAGATCCAGATAAAAAGCATCATCACTTTAAGTATGACCCTGCAATAAACATACTGTAGTATAAAGCAGTACTAAGTAAACACATGTAACAATCGAGAATATTCTTCGTATTGGAGACCAAGAGTTCCAATAATCCATTTTGTACGGTACCACACTAACAAACTTTCGAATCCGAACTAAATTTGAAATAAATTCCCAGAAAGGTTCATTCTCGGACCTGCTTTTTTTGGGGTGGGGTTTTACTTTTATTCAGGAATTCTCTTTCGTGTTCATTTTAGGTAAACCAGATGAACCTCAACGTTTGCGCATAAAATAACCTGCGCGCTTTTCGCGATGTGCCGTTTGCGTCTTACGCCGCCGCCTCCTTTAAAATCTGAGTTCCTTTGCATTCTCCCTGTCTTTCCAGCCGCTGGATTTTGAGAGTATTAAAGAGTACCGGCTGAGTATTGAAGCGACGGATCCGACCATTGACTTGCGGGTGTGGAAACAGGTCAAAGCCAAGAGCATCACCGAAGTCATCATCAACGTCCTTGACGTGGACGAGCCTCCTGTGTTCTCGAAACCATTTTACCAGTTTGAAGTGGTAGAAAATATCGCTCCTAACACGATCATCGGCTTCATCACCGCGAGAGACCCTGACGCAGCCAACAGGAATATAAGGTGGGGGGCTTCACTGCCATTCATCAATAAGTGTACAACATACACACATGGGTATCCACAGGTCCCCAAACCCAGGCCTGGATTATCCACTGGGCAAAATGGGTGCACGAAGCTCCCAAGTAGGGTGGCCAGGTGTCCAATATTGAACCGGGCTATCCTGTATTTGGACACTGTTGAGTAAAAAATGAGAGGTAATACTGGAAATGTACAGTATGTGTCTAGTATTACCTTTTTGGACATAGTCATCTGACTGGCTTGGGGGGCCGCGGAGATTTCCTTGAGCAGGGAGAGAGCAGGGCTGTTGCTAGGGGTTCTGGGCAGCCTACATCCTGATTATGTAATGTAGCCGATCAGAAGGAGGTCAAGAGCCTGGGGGTGGGGCCAAGGAGAGGAGGAAACAGCATGGAGTGGATAGAGGTGAGAGGTGTGTGTGTCTCGAGCGCGTCAAACCTTTCACCATTGTGTCCAGTATTCTTGGAGAAGCCACCTGGCAACCTTACTCCCAAGGGCCCACGACAAAGTTTTAGGCCTAAAACAATCTCAGATAACTCAATAATGGGAAAAGAAACCCGCAAAATCAATCTTAATAATTTGCTTTCATTGAATTACTTTGCAAAACTTCCTTTATTATAATAATAATAAATCTACAAATGTCGAAATCGCAGACATTTTCCAATTTCAATTTTTGCCAAAGTCGTTTCTGTCCCATGGCTGACCTAAGACAGTTCTTTATATATGTTTCAGCTTTGAGAAAGCGAGCTGCCCTGCACAGTTTGTTCCTAAAATGGCAAGATACGCTCTAAAAATAATGTTACATTTTTGGTGACAAAGTTTTCCAGATGTTAACTATGCATCTATCTTGGGGGCCTACAATTATGAGAGTGCCCAGGGTCTACTAAGACTTTAACCTGGCCCTGCCCAAACCTGCCTCATTCCCCCATTGCCACATGTTACGCAGTGCTTACATTGCAGATAAGAATTCTGTGTCATGACATGCAAATAGAGAGTGTGTCACTTTTAACTTCCTATCTATGTTATTGTAATTCAGGTAGCCACAAGTGTAGAGATGCAGCGCACAGCAAAGAACTGGATCCACGGGACAGCAGCAGTTTGATAAAAGTAAAGTTCTTTATTGAAAAAGCATGGTGCAGACAGGAATGGGTGCAGGAAAAAAGCCTCTGTCTCTAACGCGTTTCACGCCTGTGTGGCGCTTCGTCGGAGAGTACACCCATTCCTGTCTGCACCATGCTTTTTCAATAAAGAACTTTACTTTTATCAAACTGCTGCTGTCCCGTGGATCCAGTTCTTTGCTGTGCGCTGCATCTCTACACTTGTGGCTACCTGAATTATCTCAACTGGCAGAAGCACGCATCCCAGAAGGCACAATGGGCAAGGTCACGTGAGTTTGTGCTTTAAACAGTACTAAGAGGTATTTTATTGGTGTTTTTACAAGTTGTCAGTACCAGTCCACATTGGCAGTGAGGGGGTGGGGCTCATATATCTCCATTACCCACACTCACCAGGACATTTATTCAGGTGTCGGACACATATACTCACCCATATATACCTCACTCATTTACACACCTAGACCCAGCCTATGACCTTCAATCAAGAAATTATTGTTTACTACATATTTTGTCACTTGAGCACTATATTTGAACAATGTTCTTCTACCTGGTATCTATGTTATTGCATGGGTTTCCTGGAGCTGTTCCCTGCTGCATTAAACAGGTTGTACAGCTAAGAAAGTGCAGAGTCAATGGACCTACTCAGGGACCGCTGTTCAGGCCCATTTCGTGCTCATCAGTTTGTATCTGATCACAGATTCGGCATTGTGAGGTTGGTAGTGGTTGCAAACCAGACACAATTAGCTTATGGTGGATACAAAAAAAAGTGACAACTCCATCTCCCCCCTATAAAGTACCCAAAATATTGATGAGTATATCTGCAGGTCTTGCACCGTTCCCCAAACCTTCATTCCCCCCAAGTTCTCATTCAGTGGTCATGCTGTAGACCAGGGGGGCGCAAACTTTTTTCCCTGCGCCCCCCTGCCGGCTGTCCCCTCACTCCCGCGCCCCCCCCAACCCCAACTTACCCTCGCTCCGGCGTAATGACGTCACGTTGCCATAGCAACGTGACGTCACATGACCTCGCAGCGTCATTTTGCCGCCGCGTTGCCATGGCGACGCCGGGAGGAAGCCGCCAGAGCCACGGGTAAGTATGGTTTACAGAGGCCCTGCAGCTCCCCCGGCACTTAATTTAAGTGCCTTCGGGAAGCGCGCGGGGCCTCTGTAAACCCCGCGCCCCCCGTCGGCAGTCTCGCGCCCCCCCTGGGGGTCACGCCCCACAGTTTGCGCACCGCTGCTGTAGACACTGATAAATGTACAGATATGTCACAGCTTTACATATGCAGAAACTAACATGGACACAGGGTATCCGAGGAGCTTACAATCTAATTGGTAGGTAGGGAGAACGTACAGAGACAGTAGGAGGGGGTTCTGGTAAGTGCGTCTGCAGGGAGCCAAGCTTTATGTATCATGTGTCCAGGATTATCCACAGTGCTATTCATATGCTTCTTTAAGCAGGTGTGTCTTAAGGTGGATCTTAAAGGTGGATAGAGAGGGTGCTAGTCGGGTATTGAGGGGAAGGGCATTCCTGAGGTGCGGGGCAGTCAGTGAGAAAGGTTTAAGGCGGGAGAGGGCTTTAGATACAAAGGGGGTAGAAAGAAGACATCCTTGAGAAGAACGCCAAGTCGGGATGGGTAGAATTTGAAGGTTTAGCATGTTACGAATAATACTGCCGTTCTCATTCATAGATACTCCATCAGAAAACCCAACAACGACCTCATCACTGTAGCAAAAACCAATGGGAATATTATCAACACCAGGGCACTTGACAGAGAGACCAATGCCTGGCATAATTTAACCATAGCAGCTGAGGAAATTGATCCAAACAGTAAGTATTAAAAAAAATAGATTTTTTTTTTTTTCTTCTATCGAATTTTGTCAGCAACCCTCATCAAAGTCCCCTGTGATGTTGAAGGCAGCGGCCAAATGATTTTATACCTGTGCGTGTTTTCTCATTAGGGGATATCACTGGATTATCACAAAATGTAGATAAATCATTAGGATTAACTGCAATCAAAGACATTTAAACTAAAGAAAATGGGATGCGTGTCCCAAATTTGAAAACCAAGAGGAGAATTTATCCTAATAACCCCGTAATGTGGTCAACGATCAGAGGAGAAGTATAATCTCTCGTTACACTAATAAGGTGTCTGTTGCTGCAACGTTGAACCTTTACAGGTGCAGTGAAATCCCGACCTGGGTAGCGAAGGCACAGGAAGGTAAACTGGCTCATCCCAAGTCATAATAAGGAGATGCAATGGATCTCCCACTTCAAAGATCAATGCTGTAGCTTTGACATTGAGTTTAAGTGCTGGATGCTCAAATTCAAAGAAAAGACTATTTCACCACTGGCAATCTTTCTGGGAATTCGTTAGGTCGCGCCGGGTTTAGTGGCATCGGGCGGTGAAACCCTCTGCATGTCGTTGTGCCTGTTTTTTAATGCATGAGTGTACGGCTAAGTCCCCGGGGGTGGCGGCTAACAGCTTAAAACCGCAATCTGCGGTCTGTAGGGAGCAACGGGAGGCGCGGGCAGCGTGGCCAAAACAGAGGGAGGGGCACGGCCATGTCGTCAGGAACAACACAAAGCACAGCCCAGCAGCTCAAAGCACTGCGCTCCCATTGGCCCAAGCTATCTGCCCTGCTATTGGCTCCCAGCACACCACATGACCGCGTCGCCGCACGGGAACCCAATCGTGTTGTCTCCCCTGCTGGCTGATGCGCCACCGCACTGCGTGAGCCAACACGCGAGAAGACACTGGGGCCTGCCTTATTGAGGTTAGTGATTGGTGTGCGGTGCGTCCCGCCATCACTACCGGGCACCTAGCCTAAGGCCTTACTACATCTCAATTGATTCCTACAATCTATTTTTCACGCCCGTTCTGACACAACTCTAAAGGAAGAAAGTTTAGTGGCGTTGTATGGAGAAGACATTGGGGGATTGATACATTTTGACAGCTGCTCGACACATAGTCGGCACCTAAAAGTGAACATCTCCCATCTCTACATTTCAGACCCTCCAATCAAGAAAGAGTCCCTGGTGTCCGTCATCATAAAAGTGCTCGATGTGAATGACAACGCTCCGGAATTTGCTCGGCCTTACGAGCCCAAAGTGTGCGAGAACGCCGCCGATGGAACGGTAACGCGCCTGGGTGTTTTGACTGATATGGTATAATTTGTGGTTGCTTCCTTAGTGACCTCTCCCTGGCGGAGTGGGCCTGTGATAGGAGCCAGCTTGCCTGGTTTCCCAGCACGAAGCGGAAATGTGAGCTGTGCGTAATATTGATTTCACAAAACACCATTCCTAAAGCTTTCTGCTAAATGAGCTGTGAAAAAAAAACGGAAGGCGCAGAAGGAAATGAAATGGTACCGTTTGAGGAAGTGCTTTTCATAGCAGTGTCAATCAGTCCCTGCTTCAGCACAGTGGCTAAATCAGTCCCTGCTTCAGCACAGGTGGCTCAATCAGTCCCGGCTTCAGCACAGGTGGCTCAGTCAGTGGCTCTGTTTTCAACTGAGCCACTGGTTGAGCCACTTGCGCTGAAGCAGGGATATCCTGAAAACCTGACCAGCCCTTGAGGATTGGAGTAATTTTGATGTATTTAATTAAGGCCCCCACGCTGCTGTATATTAGAGGGAGAGAGAAAAAATATATACTTATTGGGAAAGGAGAGGCTGCATTTGGATCACAATTGATACATATCAAGAGTAATAATCAAACTTTGTACAACACTGATAGTATTGTGTATTTGCCTAGCAGAATTTGGAATACGTCCCTGCTCCAGAGAACTTAGAATCGAATTATTCAGATCTGATTCACAGCACAAATGAAGACATTACCCCATACTAGCAAAAAGCTTCCCACTTCAAGCACCAATCAAGGCCTCTCCATCACTCTAGAACAGTGATTTCCAACCTTTTTTAGGCGAAGGAACCCTATGTGAAATTCTGAGGAACCCCAACCCTCTCTAATAGTGCGTCTGGGAACAGATGCATTGTCAGGAACCCCAAACCTCTCTAATAGAGTGTCTGGGATCAGATGCAATTTCAGGAACCCCAAACCTCTCTAATAGCGCGTCTGAGATCAGATGCATTGTAAGGAACCCCAACCCTCTCTAATAGTGTGTCTGAGATCAGATGCATTGTAAGGAACCCCGACCCTCTCTAATAGCACGTCTGGGATCAGATGCATTGTCAGGAACCCCAAACCTTTCTAATCTCTTCTGAGATCAGATGCATTGTAAGGAACCCCAACCCTCTCTAACAGTGTGTCTGAGATCAGATGCAATGTAAGGAACCCCAGCCCTCTCTAATAGCGCTTCTGAGACCAGATGCAATGTAAGGAACCCCAACCCTCTCTAATAGCGAGTCTGAGATCAGATGCATTGTAAGGAACCCCAACCATCTCTAATAGCGCGTCTGAGACCATATGCATTGTAAATTCTTCTTTATTTCGAATGACCTATTATTATTTATTATGACCTGAAAATTGCAGGGAACCCTTTAGGGATGCCCGGGGAACCCAAAGGTTCCTAGGAACCCCTGTTGAAAAACACTGCTCTTGAAAGCATCGTGGCTGGCTCCTCCGACAGGGAAGGGGTTAAAAATACACTACTTTACTTTGCAGTAACCCACAACCGTTGTTACCGTTCCAGGTCATAATAAACATCACGGCTACTGATAAGGATGAAATGGGACCAGGCATGAAGTTCACATATTACTTGGCGAAAAAGGAAAACAATTTCACAGTGCAGGATAATCACGGTACAGTATTGTGTTTTGCTCTCTGGTGATGAATACGCATGGAGGCGTTTGAAAATGTGTTTCTCTAGACCTCGAATTTTTAGTTTTTCAGCGTTTGGTCAATAGCATCGCAGTGGGAGAGCTTTGGCTCAGGAAAAGCTGCTGGGTTTTAATCCCAGTGTGATACAGAACGTGATTCTCTTTGTAAATCCATATTCTCCCAGCTCCTTTCTGGCAGTTCCCCCCCCCCCCGTCGCTGCTGCATTTGAACTACACAAGTTGTTCCGTAAACATGGGCAAAGGGAGGCGGCGACGCGCGTACAGGAGGGACGCGCGCTACGACAGACTTCAGAACGCCGAGTAATGCAGTGACGCTGGGCGGGGCGCGGGGCAGGGTTATGCCATCGAACATTGAAAGCTGCTGTTGTGTTACATAACCGTCCTAGGCCGATGACCCTTGGCATTCTGCCTCTTTCCCCAAAATAAGAGAATCTGACGCTATATCAGTGGGAGTAGGACAGGTCACAGCCTTGTTAATAAAACCAAAAATACCGCTGCCGGCCAGCCATTGGTAAAAATGGGAAACCCTCTAAGCGCAAACATTGTGGCTGCCATGACACAACCACACAGCTGGAGCCTGGCATCTGACATCTTTTCCCTGTGGCTGGGCGGGTCCAGCCCTGCTGATGGCATGCCCACCCAACAATGCTTTAATGTGGATGGACAGGCCCAGCCGTCTAGCTTGCGCCTCTTGGCCACCAACCTTTTCCTTGTGGTCGAGCATGCCCGGCTGTGGCCTCTTGCTTGCCTCCTGTTTCCCTTTTGGCTAGCGATTCCCCGCTCCGGAATTTCCTCTGTGACGATTTTTCCTGCAACGTAACGACAGACTTTTACAGAAAATGACAACAACTAGCAAGCATTGACAAAGTACTACCCGCCATTGTTCTAGAGTCGAAGTGGCCAACTCCAGTCCTCAAAGGCCACCAACAGGTCAGGTTTTCAGGATATGCCTGCTTCAGTACAGGTGGCTCAAACAGTTGCTCAGTCAATGACCGCATCACCTGTGCTGAAGCAGGGATATCCTGAAAACCTGACCTGTTGGTGGCCCTTGAGGACTGCAGTTGACCACTCCTGTTGTAGAGGAATGAATGGGTGGGTAATGCTGTGATCCACAAAATCTTGGGCATGTCCGAGTTCACTCGCCCTTAATACCCCTTAACCTCTTCCTTGCCCCTCCCTTAGCTGCGACCAGCTATACGCACTGTTCTTTGGGATACCCTGGGGGGGCTTTTTTTCCCTTCTTTTAGAAATGTTGAAATACAATTACCTCTCTCGCACCACATAAAAGGTTTCGACGTTTAATATTTTCCGACTGAACCGTTTGCTGGAAAAATAGTTTCATGTTTTCGTTACTAAAATGACTTGCAAAACATGGCGTTATTTACGGGCACATTAACACGCGTTTAATGCGTGAACGTTGATATTTACCACGCGCAGTCACTTGGATGCTAAAGAGATATCTGGGTTGCATTGCAGAACCGACTCTATTAACATTAAGAGCTGAACAGCAACATGGCATCAATTTTGCAGTCATACTTAAAAATAAAGGTTTAATATACAAGATCCGTAACTGTTACCACTTTTGTGTTGTTTTGTTAATAATGACTGCAGTTTTTCACGTCTTGTACTGATATATAACACTAGCATTTAGCACACTCTCTCATTACAAGCGACTTCTTCCTTTCGCTCTTGTTCTTTACTACAAACCTCCGCCGTTCCCGTGCTGCGTTCTACTCTCCATGAATAACACATTGAAACGGTTATTTGGTCCTGCGGCTGTTCTGCTTACACCTCTGACCCTTTTTTTTTCCCAGTCCCCTGTCATGTTTCACAACTGATCGCAGTAATCTCGTCTATTGCAAATTTAATGAGGACATTGACTCAAGAGTTTACATGTAAAAATAGTAGATACAATTAAAGTTTCTTGTAGGGTTTGTAACCTTTGCCAGTAAGAATCCTGGCTCGGGAAAATCAGAGCATGTCTTCTGGTCGCTATTAAAGCAGGGGGTGCTGAACTCCGGTCCTCAAGACCCTCCCAACAGGTCAAGTTTTTAGGATATCCCTGCTTCAGCACAGGTGGCTCAACCAGTGACTCAGTCGAAGAGCCTGCTTCAGCACAGGTGGCTCAACCAGTGACTCAGTCGAAGAGCCTGCTTCAGCACAGGTGGCTCAATCAGTGGCACAGTCTGCGCTGAAGCAGGGATAACCTCAACCTGACCTGTTGGGGAGGTCTTCAGGACTGGAGTGGAGAACCCCTGCATTAAAGAATCACATGGGCCTCTTTATTTGCTCGGCACTATTTCTGGTAGTATTATTTCTGGAGACAAGGGGACACATAAAAAGTAACATTGTATATCAGGGCCTGAAACCCGCCGCCGATGGAAAGACCGAGGCGAGCAGTCTTCTTCCCAGCTCGTTCATAGGGCACGTTATGTCTGGAAACCTTTTACCATTATCTTTGAAATAAAAAGAAATAAATCCATATGTAACCTGCAAAAGGAGCGTCCGGCCCTCTGACGACAAATAATTTTATCTGCAGCGTAGTTTTGATCAACTTAGTGAAAATAGAGAGGGCAGGGTTCGGGGACAGGGACAGGGTGCCTGCGTGTGTCCAGAATCTACTGAGTCGCTTGTTGAGGACAAGTCCTCACAAGGTAGCTGCTGCTCAGCTACATTTATTTATTTATAAAATATTTTACCAGGAAGTAAGACAAATAATACATGGTTACAAATACAGTTACATAATGAGCAGGGTATACATTATATACAAGACATTGCATGCACAGTTAAAGATAATTTGTATTATGGGCGTATGTAACAGTTACAGACCAGATTAAAATGTGTGACAGCCTTAGATTTGAAAGAACTTAGACGGGTGGTGGATGTGAGAGTCTCTGGTAGGTTGTTCCAGTTTTGGGGTGCACGGTAAGAGAAGGAGGAACGGCCGGATACTCTGTAGAGCCTTGGGACCATGAACAGTCTTTTGGAGTCTGATCTCAGGTGACAGGTGCTGCTTGTGGTAGAGGTGAGGAGCTTGTTCAGGTAGCTGGGTAGCTTGCACATAAATAATTTGAAGGCAAGACAGGAAAGGTGAACTTTGCGCCTAGACTCTAGTGATGACCAATTTAGTTCTTTGAGCATTTCGCAGTGATGTGTGTTATAGTTGCATTGGAGAACAAAACGGCAAATTGAATTGTAGAGGGTGTTAAGTTTGCTAAAGTGGGTTTGAGGTGGGTTTGAGGTGGGTTTACATGCCCCTGGGACACCTGGGTAAGAGGCTTGTAGCCACCCCTGCCATCTCCCCTTTTGCTCCTAATGATAAATGCTATTTATCTTCTATTGCTGTCCTACAAAGAATGAGTTCGCAGGTGTTTTTGATGTAGCTCTTCACATCTTGTATAGCTACACCTGGGACAAGGAATTGCAGAACCACTGCAGCAACTCACAGAATTCCATGGGGACTGAGTTGGTATTAGAATGTATATATTTATAACAACATTTATGTAGTGCCCTGAGGGCGCTCTACATTAAGCTGCATCCACGCTGCTACTGAGCGTGCTCATACTTGGCGCTTGGCGCGCTCACTTTAATGTAATCAATGAGCATGGCCACGCTGATGCTTCATGTGCACGTACGCTCGACAATGCACAGCGCTTGGGGTGACATGGAAAAGTGATTTCCAAGCGCCCAGAAGGGTCACATGACCCAAATTACATCACGATAGTTCCTTCAATAACACGCCCCGATCCAGCCAATTACACACCCCCTCCCTTAAATGGGACATTATGGTCTGGCTATGGGTTGGATGCATTGTGAGCTTGCTTGGGTGGTGGGCAGGGGTGGGACATTATGGTCGGGCTATGGGTTAGGTGCACTGAGAGCTTGCTTGGTTGGTGGGCAGTGATGGAACATTATGGTCGGTCTATGGGTTAGGTGCACTGAGAGCTTGCTTGGTTGGTGGGCAGTGATGGGACATTATGGTCGGGCTATGGGTTAGGTGCACTGAGTGCTTGCTTGGTTGGTGGGCAGTGATGGGACATTATGGTCGGGCTATGGGTTAGGTGCACTGAGAGCTTGCTTGGTTGGTGGGCAGTGATGGGACATTATGGTCGGGCTATGGGTTAGGTGCACTGAGAGCTTGCTTGGTTGGTGGGCAGTGATGGAACATTATGGTCGGTCTATGGGTTAGGTGCACTGAGAGCTTGCTTGGTTGGTGGGCAGTGATGGGACATTATGGTCGGTCTATGGGTTAGGTGCACTGAGTGCTTGCTTGGTTGGTGGGCAGTGATGGGACATTATGGTCGGGCTATGGGTTAGGTGCACTGAGTGCTTGCTTGGTTGGTGGGCAGTGATGGGACATTATGGTCGGGCTATGGGTTAGGTGCACTGAGAGCTTGCTTGGTTGGTGGGCAGTGATGGGACATTATGGTCGGGCTATGGGTTAGGTGCACTGAGAGCTTGCTTGGTTGGTGGGCAGTGATGGGACATTATGGTCGGGCTATGGGTTAGGTGCACTGAGATCTTGTCTTGGTTGGTGGGCAGTGATGGGACATTATGATCGGGCTATGGGTTAGGTGCACTGAGAGCTTGTCTTGGTTGGTGGGCAGTGATGGGACATTATGATCGGGCTATGGGTTAGGCGCACTGAGAGCTTGTCTTGGTCGGTGGGCAGGGGTTGGGCTCAAGTCTCTGGATTTAGTCTTGGCAGTGGCATGGTGATTGGTCTGACATTGGGGACAGCGGAGGCTATTGGATCGGTGAGATGGGTGACCTTGCAGGGCTTTGGAGAGAATGAAGGAAGGTTTAGGAAGGGGTAAGTGTAGGGCAGAACGCTAGTGAAGGAGGGAATGGGGTAGAAGGGGGTTAACCGGGGATCATGGAATGTGATGGAGAAGAGATGAGTTTTGAGTTGTCTTCTGAAGATAGGTAGGGAAGGGGCAGATTGGATGTGGTGCGGGAGCTTGTACCAGTGGAGGAGGGTGAGTGAGGCAAATGATTGGAATTGAGTGATGCATATATATATTTTAACTGGTGATTAAAAATATGCAAATTTTTCGGATAAATCTGGTCTCTTTTTTTTTTTTTTTTTACTGAGGACTAGCGCATATTTACCCTCCTAATGTATGTCACCGCAGAGCAGCACTGGTACACGGTGACGTTTCATCGGTGCAAACGTCCGACTAAAATTCTCCTCGTTCCCCAGATAACACCGCGAACATTCTGGTAAAACACGGGCAGTTTAACCGGGACGTAGCCAAAGTCCATTACCTGCCTATTGTGATCTCGGACAACGGGAGCCCGGAGCAGATCGGCACCAGCACCCTAACCATCGCTGTCTGCAAATGTGACGAAAATGGGAAATTCACGTTCTGCGAGGAGGCCGCTCACCGGGTCGGGGTTGCCGTCCCAACGCTCGTCGTCGTTTTTATTTCTTTGTTACTCATCATTTTGGGTGAGATTTCGTCGGCAAACGCACCTTCCTGGGCATTCATTTCTGTTTGCTGCGCGTCTTATGGAGGTAGCATTACTTAGTAAACATGGGCCTTTATGCTTTACAAATATTTGGATGTTTTTAACTGCTTGTGTCCGCTAAAAAACAGCCCTACCGGATTTACAACAATCATGGGATTTTGACCTGTTTTTATGTAACAAACCTAAATCTAAAAGTTGTAATGTTTTTTTTTTTTACATTTTAAACACTTTTAAACCAAGTCTTTTTATACTTTGTGGAGGAGGTTTTGGGGGGTTTATGTTTCAGGAAGTGTCCCTGTTTTGTTAGTGGAGGGCCCCAGCGATACCCGCTTTCTATTCGGGGGTGCAGGTGGCTTTTTGCTTACTTCATGTTACTGCCCATGTGCACGGTGCCTTACACTGTGAGCATACAGTACACGCGGCCTCTCTTCTGCCGTATGTTAGTATTATTTTATTTCACTTTCCCAGGCTAGTCCTCAATTTAGGGGTCAACTTATCAAGGTCACCCGGCTGCCAGAATATAAGGAAACATTTCCCTTAATAAATCTGATGCTGTTTTTTACTCCACTATTGTCCCCAGTTGTGCAGCTCAAACAATGTGATAAATAGATCCAAATTAGATCATTTCAACCGCTTTGTCACCAGAGGGTCCAGCAATGTATTACATATTAGAAACATATAGCTTTGTATGTTGAGGGTATATTGCTTTGCATGTTGAGGATATATTGCTTTGCATGTTGGTGATATATTGCTTTGCATGTTGAGGATATATTGCATTGCATGTTGAGGATATATAGCTTTGCATGTTGAGGATATATTGCTTTGCATGTTGAGGATATATTGCTTTGCATGATGAGGATATATTGCTTTGCATGTTGGTGATATATTGCTTTGTATGTTGAGGATATATTGCTTTGCATGTTGAGGATATATTGCTTTGCATGTTGAGGATATATTGCATTGCATGTTGAGGATATATTGCTTTGCATGTTGAGGATATATTGCATTGCATGTTGAGGATATATTGCTTTGCATGTTGAGGATATATTGCTTTGCATGTTGAGGATATATTGCTTTGCATGTTGAGGATATATTGCTTTGCATGTTGAGGATATATTGCATTGCATGTTGAGGATATATTGCATTGCATGTTGGTGATTATATAGCTTTGCATGTTGGTGATTATATTGCTTTGCATGTTGAGGATATATTGCTTTGCATGTTGAGGATATATTGCTTTGCATGTTGAGGATATATTGCATTGCATGTTGAGGATATATTGCATTGCATGTTGAGGATATACTGTATTGCATTGCATGTTGGTGATTATATTGCTTTGCATGTTGAGGATATATTGCATTGCATGTTGAGGATATATTGCATGTTGAGGATATATAGCTTTGCATGTTGAGGATATATTGCTTTGCATGTTGAGGATATATTGCATTGCATGTTGAGGATATATTGCTTTGCATGTTGAGGATATATTGCATTGCATGTTGAGGATATATAGCTTTGCATGTTGAGGATATATAGCTTTGCATGTTGAGGATATATTGCTTTGCATGTTGAGGATATATTGCATTGCATGTTGAGGATATATTGCATTGCATGTTGAGGATATATTGCTTTGCATGTTGAGGATATATTGCATTGCATGTTGAGGATATATTGCTTTGCATGTTGAGGATATATTGCATTGCATGTTGAGGATATATAGCTTTGCATGTTGAGGATATATAGCTTTGCATGTTGAGGATATATTGCTTTGCATGTTGAGGATATATTGCTTTGCATGTTGAGGATATATTGCATTGCATGTTGAGGATATATAGCTTTGCATGTTGAGGATATATAGCTTTGCATGTTGAGGATATATTGCTTTGCATGTTGAGGATATATAGCTTTGCATGTTGAGGGTACTGTATATTGCATTACATGTTGAGGGTACTGTATATTGCATTACATGTTGAGGGTATATTGCTTTGCAACCTCTGGCAGCAACGAAATTAAAACAGATAATGAATGTATACATATTTGGTGGTGCACTGCCCCCTCTTACATTTCTCGCTATCTCCGACAGTTGTCACCTTGCTGATCATCGTGAAAAGGAGACAAAGAAAGAAAAACATTAACATCTTAGGGAAAAACGTGGCTGAGATCCACGAGCAGCTGGTCACCTACGACGAGGAGGGAGGCGGAGAGATGGACACGACCAGTTACGACGTATCGGTCCTGAACTCTGTGCGCAGGAACGTGGCAGCAAGACCCAAGCACGAGGCCGAGCCGGGACCCTGCTTATACGCCCAGGTCAAGAAACCCTCCAGAAACGGAGAAATGGCGTTCATGATCGAGGTGAAGAAAGACGAGGCGGACAACGACGGCGATGGACTCCCCTACGACACCCTTCACATATTCGGCTACGAAGGGTCCGAATCCATCGTGGAATCCCTCAGCTCGTTGGAATCGGGATCCTCAGACTCTGACATAGATTACGACGTGTTAAATGATTGGGGTCCCAGGTTTAAAATGCTGGCCAACTTGTACGGCTTGGAACCCACTGAAGAGTCAGCTTATTAACAGAGCCCGTCCCACATACACTCAGAGCTAAGGTCTTATCATGCTCCAGTTTTGTTCTCCAACATAATCAAATTTTATTTTGCTAAAAATGCTGGAAACATCATTTTTTTCCCCCGTTTAAATTTCCTTTTATCGTGTTGTGTGGCAGCCATGTAATTTTATCCCTGGAGTGTTGTTTTTCTCAGGGATAGAATATGGCATGAACATATCTAGGGGAGAGTTGGTAAGCAAGTGAGAGCTACAAACAGAACCAAAGAAATATGTGTGTGTGTGTGTGTGTGTGTGTGTGTGTGTGTGTGTGTGTGTGTGTGTGTGTGTGTGTGTGTGTGTGTGTGTGTGTGTGTGTGTGTGTCTTTGAGTAGAGGAAAGCAGATTGCTGCTATAAATGCAGCAAAAACATCCTTATGGCGTCAGCTAATTAAAACTCTTCTTCACATGTAGATGAGAACTTGTGTATTGTCGTAAAAGGACATATTCTATTTAAATTCTTATTTTAGATCCTGAATTAAGTAGAATTAGCCGTGTTAGTCCAGCCGCGTTAGTGCAGAGTAAACGAGCACTTCAGTATTCGGCGATACCTATTTAATTTGAACAGTTAATATTATAAGACAAGCTTTCAAGAGTTCTACTCTGTTTTAGACCAAAGTTGCTGATTTCTTTGACCAATACCTGATCTATTTCAATTGGTTTTTTTTTAAATCCAAGACTTCTATAAATCAATCTGATCAAAATGTTAAGGAATTATTTTCTTTGGGGATGGAGGCGGTTCACAGCAAATGTTTCACACTCCCAAAAAATATATATATTTCAACGATGAAATCATGCAAGAAAGGACATTTCGACAACAATTATAGAGATTGTAAAACCAGCCCTTCCCTTATAATGTATGGGAGCGGGTGTAAAAGTCCACTTGAATATAATCATTTCCAGCGGCGTCTTAAGCAGTATTTTAACGGCCGTTCACAAATGTTCTCTAATTCGCATTAAGCTATTTTCATCCAACTGAATACTGTCACCTTAAATCAGGGGTGGGCAACTCCAGTCCTCAAGGGCCACCAACAGGTCAGGTTTTCAGGATATCCCTGCTTCAGCACAGGTGGCTCAATCAGTCGAAGACTGAGCCACCTGTGCTGAAGCAGGGATATCCTGAAAACCTGACCTGTTGGAGGCCCTTGAAAACTGGAGTTGCCCACCCCTGTCCTAAGTACTAATCTGTCCTTCCTCAGGGATACATGTTTGTGAATAATTACTTGAAACTTGCTTGTGCTAACCATGTTCCCCTGACATTTACCTGGTGCTGCAAGATTGTTTTTTTTATAAAGACACACGTTGTAACGAGCAACATATATTCTTTTGCTACCTTTTTATGACATAACAATATACTCGGGGGAAACTAACTTTTTAGATGATGCAGATGGGAAATTGTTTGAAGTGTTTCCGGCTTTACAAGCAGTCAAACATTGGTAAGAAAGATTTCTTACTAACAAGTCTGAATGTTTTTTGTTCGAGTTGTATTTTTTATTTTATTTTTGTATTTTATTTTAACATAATCCATGTGTATTTTCCCGCTGTTATTTTGTATGAATTTGAAAGCTGTTTTTACAAATACCCTGTAGCTTTTTTTTTTTTTGGTGGCGATTTTGTAGGGTTTCTATTAAAATAAATGAAACACTTTGGAGATTACTGGAATTATTGACACGTCTGATGAAGAGGCCCCCGCAGCCTTGAACGCGGATCACCAGATAACCTTGCAAGATTGATATATTGGTCCATTAAAAAGGGTATTGCAAGCTATAAACTATCTTCCTGGTTCTGGTCCAATACGGCTGCTAGCCGCATTTCATGGAATTACTGAGTGAATTTCTGATATGTTTCCGTTTACTTGTAGTGCAAAGGAGTTTAGGATTACAACATTAAATCAAATTGTAATGAAATAATTTTAATAAAGTACAGTATATGGGGGTGTTATTTATTTAGGTGTAATAGTGCCTGTGTGTCCACTCATGCTGGGAATGAGTGGCACTCCCTTTTAAGGAGTGAGACTGCCTTCTGAGTGAGACTATATGAATAAGACTGACTACCAATCAGTGAGAGACCATATAATAATAATAATAATAATAATAGCATGTTCTTGTATAACGCTGCTAGTTTTATGCAGCGCTTTACAGAGTCATTTTGCAGACACAAGTCCCTGCCCCGTGGAGCTTACAATCTTTTTGTTTTATGCCTGAGGCACAGGGAGATAAAGTGACTTGCCCAAGGCAACAAGGAGCTGACACTGGGAATCGAACCAGATTCCCCTGCTTCAAACTCAGTGCCAGTCAGTGTCTCTTACTCACTGAGCTGCTCCTCCCTGATAATGAGTGAGACAGCACTTTTATGAGGGTGACTAACTCTTAACCAGCGAAACTGCCTGTCATTAAGTTAGACTTCTTACTTTTTGGAAGGATCGCTTTCCAGTAGTGAGATCCCCTTTTAACGAGTGTGACGACCCTCCAAATAAGCAAGATAGCTATGAGTCGTATTCACTGCCAGTCACTACACACGTCCCTTTCCACATTCAGTCCATCAGACTTATTCTTCTTTCTGAGCAGTGTGGGGTATGAGAGCCATTCAGAGAATGCAGAGATACAATATTAGAACACCTTGGTGTGATACAAAATAGCACAGAAATATCCCCACAAAATATTACTCGCGTTCTCTGCTGCTTCTACCATATAAAGGCCTTTGAATTGAATACATAATGATGATGGAGATTAAACAGGTTACTTTGGGGATTAGGCAGGAAACAGTGGAGCACAGGCTGGTAGAAGAAGAGGGGATACATAGATGATGTTTGCTGATCCACAAAGGATTAATAATCTCATATCAAATGGAGACAGCTGCCACTGCACTGTCACATCATTCGCCCATGTGTGAGCAGTAACAGCTCCCCTTATTTGATAAATAAAACCCCAAATGTCTCTATTCAGACCTTACACATTGTGTCGGAGGTCTCGACAGCAGAAAAGCAAAGTATACTTTTATCCCATTGGAAATACAGCTGAGAAAAGCAGGGTGTTTAATACCATTTTCAGGCCGCAGTCACGTACGGTCCAGCAGTTACCTGCTCCTGTAATTTCACTGATTGAAGTTTAAATCAAACCGGACTGACAGGCGGCGGAGGAGAAAGCGCGTTGCAGCATTTTAATGTAATCATGTTACCATGCCATGCACATAAATCAACACTTGGTGGCAGTGTGTTCCCCCTGTCACATCGCTGCTCTGCTCTTCCAATTTCAGAGACCCGATGAAGCAGTCTTCTCTCATTTAACTCCTTTGCTGCCAGGCAGAACTACAATGCTTTTTTTTTGTTGTTGCTGGGGTCATGTGTAAGAGCAGGGTGATTATGAGAAGAGGGAATGTGGAGTTTTTTTTCCCTTTTCTGTACATGTGGCAGAGATACAGGGCTGGCCAACTCCCACCTTCAAGGGCCACCAATAGGGCAAGTATTAGGGATACCCTGTTTCAGCACAGGTGGCTCAATCAGTGGCTCAGTCACTGATTGAGCCACCTGTGCTGAAGCAGGGATATCCCTAATACCTAGCCTGTTGGTTGCCCTAGAGCAGGAGCGCGCAAAAAAAAATTTTTTGCGCCCCCTGCCTGCTCTTCCCCCTCCCCCTCCCTGCTCGCGCCCCTCCTCTTACCTTCTCTCCAGCATCGGCGGCATCATTTGACATCACGACATCATGTCACGTCACAACACGTTGCCATTTGATGCCAGGTGGTAAAGGCGATGCATCGCCAGAAGGCGGCTCAGAGCAGGTGAGAGGAAGTTACAGAAGCCTTGCGCCCTCTATACACCCCCACCCGGCATTTAATTTAAATGTTGGGGGGGGAAGAGCGAGGGGTCTCTGTAAGTGCCCCCGCCACCACCAGAAAATCTTGCGCCCCCCAGTTTGCGCACCCTACCCTAGAGAACTAGCTTTGGACACCTCTGGGTTAAAACAAAATGTCCTGCAGTAACGAGGTCCTGCCAGCAGAAATATAGGTTCCCATCAAATCCTGCTGCAACCTGCAAAATATGACATCAAAAATCCCCACAGCTGGTGCTCTGTGTGATAAATGTGATATGTTCTTATATCTCAATAGGAAACAAGGGTGAACATAGCAGCCCTGATAATAACATGAATAGTGTACCATTACCACCTAATGTCAATGAAACCTGACAGGTGTCTGCTCCTATTTAGTTAGGCTGATGTATCACTGAGTGATCACGTCAGCTCCACAAATACATTCCAGGTGTGTCTACGTGTCAGAGATATGTCTGGTGGCCCTGTTTTGGTGGCAAAGTTACAAAAGCTCCCACCCCACTGCCTTTCTTTCTAAGGCTGGGCCCATGGTGCCTTCATCTGTGCGGAGGCGTGCGTGGCCGTGACGTCACCCGCATGAAGCGGGTGCGTTTTTTCGGCCATGGTATGCTCGCCGTCCGAGGGCGTGTCTAGGGGCGGGCCAGTGACGTCACGGAGCTGGTTTGCCCTCATTGGGTGAACCGCTCACGTGACCGGCCTGTCGCGCCAAGAAATCAGAACGCGAAGACTGCCTTAAGGACGTCTGTACGCTCAGCGTGCGGACACGTCCGCACAGTCTGCGGTACCATGGCCCCAGCCTAACACTACTGAATATTTACATGGAGTTTCACAAGGCACCAACAACAACAAACAAAACAACTGCAAACCCATGCAACTTTACGCTCAAATTACCGGGTTTGCCTGTTTATAAGGTGACGTTTTTTTTTTCCAATAAAGTTATGTTGAAAAGTACATACTCGCCTTATAATCGAGTCCCGCTCACTTTGCGAGCCAATCAGCAGTCGGATGTATGTGGTAGGAGGGTAACACGCAGGAAGCCCCGCCTTGGGGGCCTGAAGCAACCATGTTGCTTGTGGCAGGAAGCTCAAACCGAGAGAGACAGACACAGAGAGAGAGACACAAAGACAGAGTGTGTGTGTGTGTGTGTGTGTGTGTGTGTGTGTGTGTGTGTGTGTGTGTGTGTGTGTGTGTGTGTGTGTGTGTGTGTGTGTGTGTGTGTGTGTGTGTGTGTGTGTGTGTGTGTGTGTGTGTGTGTGTGTGTGTGTTTTCTTGTGTCTTTTTTCTTTCAAGCTACTACTGAAATTAGGGGGTTGCCTTATATTCAGGGTCACCCTATAATCTGGCAAACACGGTATAATCTGTGAATGAGATAGTTGACTTGGTATTTTTTGGTGATTTTTGCCATTGTTACCTTTTTATAAATATCCGGTTACAGTAGTTTTTTGAACATCCGATTCGCCGACAGTTTTCCCGGGACTGAAATTATCCTGACCCGGGTCACATGCCCAAATTGTTGAGCGGGGAAGGTGGCTCTAGCGACAGAGGAAGTTAGCGCAGTGCGGGGGCCTGACCGGGGGGGGGGCACTGAAAGTCGATCCCAACTTCCTCATTTGTCCGGCTAACCCCCTCACCCCCATGTCCGCGACTTTGTCGAACAAATATTTCCCTTATCTCTAATTGTGGATGTGGGTTTATCTGTGCTACATGCAAATAAACACTGGGTGGCACTGTGTCCCAAAAATTAATGTTACTCATTTAAATCATTGAGCATCTTCTCCCTAAGCATCTCTGTAAAAAGGAAGGATCCATAAACTGCAGCACACAGCAAATACAAATACCCACATGCCTAATATAGGTTCACACCCCTGCATTTCCCCATTATCTCTCAGCATATAGTGCTTCACCGCAGCTAAGGATTCTGGGAAATGACATGCTAATGAGCATAGTGTGTCACTTTTTACATTAAATCCATTTTAAGATGGGCCCCTCTAAGCTTCTGCCTGCCGCATTGCACAGCTTTTCAGCACAGCCTGGGTTAAAGAAGTGCAGAGCCAGCAACCTACTCACAGACAGCTATTTCTACCTTTGTCTTCTCCTCAGTGTGAGGCTGGTTATACTGGCTTTGCAATGGGAAGCTCAAGCAGTAACTGAAGCTGAGGAGTGGTATTTGGCTTACTTTTGGACTCCCCGCTGCTGTATCTATATGCCACTGTCCTGATGAAGCTCTCTCATGGAGCCAAAATATTACATTGCTCTATACAGGCATACCTCGGTTTAAGGACACTCACTTTAAGTACACTCACGAGTAAGGACTTATCGCCCAATAGGCAAACGGCAGCTCGCGCATGCGCCTGTCAGCACGTCCTGAACAGCAATACCGGCTCCCTACCTGTACCGAAGCTGTGCGCAAGCGGGGAGACCATAGAGCCTGTTACACATGTGTTATTTACATCAGTTATGCACGTATATGACGATTGCAGTACAGTACATGCATTGATAAGTGGGGAAAAGGTTGTGCTTCACTTTAAGTACATTTTCGCTTTACATACACGCTCCGGTCCCATTGCGTACGTTAATGCGGGGTATGCCTGTGTTACATACACGCTCCGGTCCCATTGCGTACGTTAATGCGGGGTATGCCTGTGTTACATACATGCTCCGGTCCCATTGCGTACGTTAATGCGGGGTGTGCCTGTGTTACATACACGCTCCGGTCCCATTGCGTACGTTAATGCGGGGTATGCCTGTGTTACATAGTTACATACACGCTCCGGTCCCATTGCGTACGTTAATGCGGGGTATGCCTGTGTTACATACACGCTCCGGTCCCATTGCGTACGTTAATGCGGGTTATGCCTGTGTTACATACACGCTCCGGTCCCATTGCGTACGTTAATGCGGGGTATGCCTGTGTTACATACATGCTCCGGTCCCATTGCGTACGTTAATGCGGGGTATGCCTGTGTTACATACACGCTCCGGTCCCATTGCGTACGTTAATGCGGGGTATGCCTGTGTTACATACACGCTCCGAGCCCATTGCGTACGTTAATGCGGGGTATGCCTGTGTTACATACACGCTCCGGTCCCATTGCGTACGTTAATGCGTGGTATGCCTGTGTTACATACACGCTCCGGTCCCATTGCGTACGTTAATGCGGGGTATGCCTGTGTTACATACATGCTCCGGTCCCATTGCGTACGTTAATGTGGGGTATGCCTGTGTTACATACATGCTCCGGTCCCATTGCGTACGCTAATGCGGGGTATGCATGTGTTACATACATGCTCCGGTCCCATTGCGTACGTTAACGCGGGGTATGCCTGTGTCACATACACGCTCCGGTCCCATTGCGTACGTTAATGCGGGGTATGCCTGTGTTACATACATGCTCCGGTCCCATTGCGTACGCTAATGCGGGGTATGCCTGTAGTTACATACATGCTCCGGTCCCATTGCGTACGTTAACGCGGGGTATGCCTGTGTTACATACACGCTCCGGTCCCATTGCGTACGTTAATGCAGGGTATGCCTGTGTTACATACATGCTCCGGTCCCATTGCGTACGTTAATGCGGGGTATGCCTGTGTTACATACATGCTCCGGTCCCATTGCGTACGTTAATGCGGGGTATGCCTGTGTTACACACACGCTCCGGTACCATTGCGTACATTAATGCGGGGTATGCCTGTGTCACATACACGCTCCGGTCCCATTGCGTACGTTAATGCGGGGTATGCCTGTGTCACATACACGCTCCGGTCCCATTGTGTACGTTAATGCGGGGTATGCCTGTGTTACATACATGCTCCGGCCCCATTGCGTACGTTAATGCGGGGTATGCCTGTGTTACATACATGCTCCGGCCCCATTGCGTACGTTAATGCGGGGTATGCCTGTGTTACATACACGCTCCGGTCCCATTGCGTACGTTAATGCGGGGTATGCCTGTGTTACATACACGCTCCGGTCCCATTGCGTACGTTAATGCGGGGTATGCCTGTGTCACATACACGCTCCGGTCCCATTGCGTACGTTAATGCGGGGTATGCCTGTGTTACATACACGCTCCGGTCCCATTGCGTACGTTAATGCGGGGTATGCCTGTGTCACATACACGCTCCGGTCCCATTGCGTACGTTAATGCGGGGTATGCCTGTGTTACATACACGCTCCGGTCCCATTGCGTACGTTAATGCGGGGTATGCCTGTGTCACATACACGCTCCGGTCCCATTGCGTACGTTAATGCAAACGGCAGCTCGCGCATGCGCCTGTCAGCACGTCCTGAACAGCAATACCGGCTCCCTACCTGTACCGAAGCTGTGCGCAAGCGGGGAGACCATAGAGCCTGTTACACATGTGTTATTTACATCAGTTATGCACGTATATGACGATTGCAGTACAGTACATGCATTGATAAGTGGGGAAAAGGTTGTGCTTCACTTTAAGTACATTTTCGCTTTACATACACGCTCCGGTCCCATTGCGTACGTTAATGCGGGGTATGCCTGTGTTACATACACGCTCCGGTCCCATTGCGTACGTTAATGCGGGGTATGCCTGTAACAATTTATGTAAAAAGTATTGTAACAGGCCAGATTCCCTGAGGTGGATGTATTGTTTCCGCCTTCATCGCGTTTGTGGTGTTTGGGCTGCGTGTTTTTGGGAGGTCAGCGGTCTTCTGGTTTCCCCTGGAGGTTAAAAAAATGCTCCCTAATATGCTGTTATTATTATATTATATTATATATTTTCTCATGTAGAACCAGGCTTGCCTGTTGAAGGCTAACCCGGGGACGTTTTGCAATAAAAATGTAAAAAAAAAATGATTAATTTATTTTATTTATATATTTATTTCTCCTCCCTTCCCCCGGCAGCGGCATCTCCCCCCTGCAAGGTCCCGCCAACATGGCTCCGCGACGTCAAATGGCGCCATGCGGTGTCAAGTTGCCGTGACAACGGCGCGCCTTATGGCGCCACGTGACATCCCGTTGTCATGGCAACGGGACACCAAGTGACGCGAGCTATGTCACGTAGCGTCCCGTTGTCATGGCATCGCGTCACTTTTTTTTACGTCGCGGAGCCATGTTGACGGGACCCTGCAGGGGGAACACGCCGCCGCCGCCACCCGGAGATTTTTCAGGTAAACCCGTGGCCCGGAGATACGTGGCCGAAACGCGTAGTCTCTGGGTCAGGCCCGGAGTGGTGGCGACCCTGTGTAGAACGGATACTGTACACTGCGCTGCACATAGAACGGTGAAGGAGCAATGGCTCCCTGCCCTGAAGAGCTCACAGTCTGTTGTTTAGCAGAAGGAGATGAAGTGGCTTGCTTCTTCTCACTGGTCTCATATCAGCCTGGAGGGGCGGCAGTTATGGCAAACATAAATAGCAAGCAGTGTGAAACTGCAGTCCTCAAGGGCCACCAACAGGTCAGGTTTTTAGGATATCCTTGCTTCAGCACAGGTGGCTCAACCAGTCCCAGCTTCAGCACAGGTGGCTCAATCAGTCCCTGCTTCAGCACCGATGGCTTAATCAGTCCCTGCTTCAGCACAGTTGGCTCAATCAGAGGCTCAGTCGAGCTGTGCTGAAGCAGGGTTATGTTGAAAGCCTGACGTGTTGGTGGCCCTTGAGGACTGGAGTTGCCCACCCCTGGGGTAAGAGGATCCTCTAATATCTGCTATGGCCGTGCAGTGCTGCCATGTGCTCTCCACTAGAAAGGGAGCGTCAGCCAGAATGAGTTTCAGCCATTTCCGAGACAAAATGTTTTGCTCAAGGTCAAACGCAGAAGGTCAACGGCCAAACGGTGGTTAATAGCCCGGAACATTAAATGCCCTGATGTGTACGTGGGTCTCCGTGATGTGGTGAAGTCTGCAGGGCGTGAAATGTCCAGTCACGTGGCACGTGCTGCAGTGGGGGAGCCACCGAAAGTGACCCGGTCTTTAGAAGACGGCTCAGATACTCAGATTCGTGGCAACTTGAACCAAAACACGTGATTTTCCGGAAAGAAAATTCTAACTAGAATTAGAACGGAGTGGGTCACTCAGTTAGAATGTAGCAATAGGTAGAATTTGATGAAAATATGGGGGTGGGGGGGTCCCTGTCTCAAAATTAAATGGTTAATATTTTAACCCTTTCAGGCGCAATGGATCCATGCATTGCAAGCCCTTCTGCACCTGGAAGGGTTAAAGGTATATGGGGCCGTTATCACCTGCACTCGGTTGTATCCAAACACATTTATCTGTAGTGTGAGAAGTGTGTGACACAGTGCAGCAAAGATGATGGTGTATGCGTTATTCCGGTGTGCGCAAACTGGGGGGGTGAGATTTTCTGGGGGAGGCGCGGCGCTTACAGAGGCCCCGCGCCCTTCCCCAAAGCATTTCATTAGATGCCGGGGGGGGACCGCGCGAGGCCTCTGTAAGTTCTCTTTTACCTTGTCGCCGATGCTGCATCGCCATGGCAACGCGGCATCAAAGGATGCCGCCGGGTCACGTGACATCACGTTGCCATCACATGACCCCATGGCGTCCTTTGACGCCGCAGACAAGGTCAGAGAGAGGGGTGCAAGCAAGGGGATGAGAGCAGGCAGGGGGTGCAGGGGGAAAGTTTGCGCACCCATGTGTTATTCTATTGGATGTCAGGGTAACAGGGCCAGTCCTTCCTAGGGTCAAAGTGAACTAATGCCAGGGGCTTCGACCTGAGTGACTGATGCCTCTTGCCCCCAAATCTGACATACAGTATAAGTATTTTAAAGCTGCACACCAAGCAATATCCTACATGTGTTTTTTTAATAAATCAATTCTGTTCTATGAGAAAATACTTGTAGTGTTTTTTAAAAAAAACTCTGAATTACATTTTTAATGTATTATAATATAACAAGCCTTTTTTTGTTTCTGTAGCAACCCCTTCCTCTCTCCCCCTCCCTCTCCTCCCCCCTACCTCCTTCTCTCTCCCACCTCTCCTCTCCCCCTCCCCTCTCCCCCTCCCCTCTCCCCCTCCCCTCTCCTCCCTCCCCTCTCCTCCCTCCCCCCCTCCTATTTTCTCATTCCCAGCACATACTGTGCGCCTGCTCAGCGTGTCCTCGCCTGCTCTCCCCGCGCTGCTCCTTTCCCTGTGTAACATGTAGAAATGAATTGAGCCTAAACCGGCGAACCTCCAGCCCAGGCCGTGCTGCGCCGGGATTCCCCCCGGCTGCTTCTCCCGGATTTGTTCGCGCGGGAAATAAAAGCCGCTCTTCCACCGGCTGCCGTGACCCCGATTTCCAAGGTCGCCCAGGCTCCTTCTGCCCCCAACACTGCAAGCAGGCTGCATGGGGAGGGGAGCAGCTGTGCTCCGGCGGTGAGAGCAGGAACCGGGGCGGGCACCGAGGACCGATCTCTCTTCATTCTGGTTACAAGGTATCTAGTCATTTTGTATATCTGGTGGGTTTAACCCCTCGGGGCTTGAGGAGCAAAGGCAATAATATGTGCGCCTCTGCAGAAGGCTCCCTCCAGCCCTGACATGGTTAATAAGATAGCGTATGAATAATTAGATCCTCTTATGCAATGATGTGTTCACCTGCACTTATAGTGCCGGCGACGGCCGCGCGACGTCGCCCGAAAACAAATGTATTGCCGCCGTCGGGTGCTCTTATAGTAAGCGCGACGCCACGGGAGCGACGCGAATTTGTGAAGCCGGTCAAATGTGATTTTTCAGAGGCTGTCGCCACACGTGGCGGCCTCTGAACCAATCGATGACCTGGTCGGCCGCGACTTCGCCGCAAAGCGAATTACAACGTTCGCTAGCAGCGACGGGTGACATCACCCGTCGCCATCGCGCGCACTATAAGCGCGGCCTAAGGGGTTATCTAGACGAGACTGAACGATGTGCTGCACAGATATAGTGGTATCCTGGGGGTTTTCCCTTTACATGTAATGCACACAGGGGGTTGGTTATTCCTTGAACTGCGATAGTGCCGATCGGGAGACTGCTGCACGGAAACTCCTGTTGATGTCTCTATGTCCCTATCGCTGGATAATGAATTTACCCCCAAATATCTGATTTTTCTTTTGAAATCAGTTACAGGAAATGATTGGATTTCCTATTCTAACCTGGAGGATCACATTCTGCAATGAGTGACTTGTGTGTTTGCGGGGGACTTGTGTGTTTGCGGGGGACTTGTGTGTTTGCGGGGGACTTGTGTATTTGCGGGGGACTTGTGTATATGCGGGGGACTTGTGTATTTGCGGGGGACTTGTGTATTTGCGGGGGACTTGTGTATTTGCGGGGGACTTGTGTATTTGCGGGGGACTTGTGTATTTGCGGGGGACTTGTGTATTTGCGGGGGACTTGTGTATTTGCGGGGGACTTGTGTATATGCGGGGGACTTGTGTATTTTCGGGGGACTTGTGTATTTGCGGGGGACTTGTGTATATGCGGGGGACTTGTGTATATGCGGGGGACTTGTGTATTTCCTGGGGACTTGTGTATTTGCGGGGGACTTGTGTATATGCGGGGGACTTGTGTATTTCCTGGGGACTTGTGTATTTGCGGGGGACTTGTGTATATGCGGGGGACTTGTGTATATGTGGGGGACTTGTGTATATGTGGGGGACTTGTGTGTTTGCGGGAGACTTGTGTATATGCGGGGGACTTATGTATATGCGGGGGACTTGTGTATATGCGGGGGACTTGTGTATATGCGGGGGACTTGTGTATATGCGGGGGACTTGTGTATATGCGGGGGACTTGTGTATATGCGGGGGACTTGTGTATATGTGGGGGACTTGTGTGTTTGCGGGGGACTGTTACCCAGCTGTTGATCACTCTCACAGGACGGGCTGCAAAGGAGTTTTTTACAAACAGCGAGTGACTCTGACATTAGGAATAAAGACACAAGTAATTTTATTAGCCTAATATGATTGTATTTCAGTCTCTTTCAGTACAACTGGGGCGTTAATAAAACATTACTTTCATGTAGGCGCTGATACTAGTTATCTATATATAATGCCTGCATTACATAATAACACTATTGTAGGTATCTGCATAGAACACCTGCAGTATATAATAATAATGGGTATCTTCAAACAATACATGCAGTGTATAATGATGCACGTTATCACATCGCCTTGCACGTTATCACATCACATTACACGTTATCACATCGCGTTGCACGTTATCACATCACGTTGCACGCTATCACATCACATTACACGTTAACACATCACGTTGCACGTTATCACCTCGCGTTGCACGTTATCACATCACATTACACGTTATCACATCACGTTGCTGGCCTGTGGTAGTGAAAAAGTTAAAATACTGCCCTTTTCAAAAAATACTCATTGAAGAACTGAGTAATTAAGTAATTGAGTAAGTGAGTGAGTGGCTGAGTAAGTGAGTGAGTGGCTGAGTAAGTGAGTGAGTGGCTGAGACATGTCTCCCGTGGGCGTCATTAAATTAATCTATTCAGGGGTCTCACAGCAAATGAGTCATTTGTCTGAATTATACATGCACATTGGAACGACACCCTGCACCCTGCACCCTGCACCCAGCACCCTGCACCCAGCGCCATCAGCTGACAATGTGCTGTAAAATAAATGAAAATGCAATAAATCCCAATGTCTGGGAAATAATGAGGTGTAGATATTTTCACTTTCCCTTTTTTATCCTGACCCCGTGTACCATCGTGAAATGATTTTGCAGAAATGTAGCTCTCCCTCGTCGCCAGCCTCCTTTGTGAAATACTCACATGCTGTTATAATGACTTGCACATCTCACAACGCTGCTGTCCCCCATTACATCTCAGCCCTCATCCCCAATATATCCCTAAATGCCCCCCACGCTCTGCCCTTCATGAGGCACCTCTCCTACAACCTTATCACCTCCTTATTGCTCCCTATTACAAGACTTCTTCCCTGCTCGCCCCTCTCTCTGGAATTCCCTGCCGGGTACCCTCAGACCCCCCAGCTTTCAGACATTTAAATGCTCCCTGAAAACAGCTTTTCAAGGAAGCCCATCTGGCACCCCCCGAACATCTACCACTCCCCTCCCCCAACCCTACGGGGATCAGCTGTGCGGCTGGGCCAATCTCCAACCTACCACCCCCTAATATCCACGCCCCCTAACATCCACGCCCCCTAACATCCACGCCCCCTAACATCCACGCCCCCTAACATCCACGCCCTCTAACATCCACGCCCCCTAACATCCACGCCCTCTAACATCCACGCCCTCTTACATCCACGCCCTCTAACATCCACGCCCCCTAACATCCACGCCCTCTTACATCCACGCCCTCTAACATCCATGCCCTCTAACATCCACGCCCTCTAATATCCACGCCCCCTAACATCCACGCCCCCTAACATCCACGCCCCCTAACATCCACGCCCTCTAATATCCACGCCCCCTAACATCCACGCCCTCTAACATCCACGCCCTCTAACATCCACGCCCCCTAACATCCACGCCCTCTAACATCCACGCCCTCTTACATCCACGCCCCCTAACATCCACGCCCCCCCACATCCACGCCCTCTAATATCCACGCCCCCTAACATCCACGCCCTCTAACATCCACGCCCTCTAACATCCACGCCCCCTAACATCCACGCCCTCTAACATCCACGCCCTCTTACATCCACGCCCTCTAACATCCACGCCCCCTAACATCCACGCCCTCTTACATCCACGCCCTCTAACATCCACGCCCTCTAACATCCACGCCCTCTAATATCCACGCCCCCTAACATCCACGCCCCCTAACATCCACGCCCCCTAACATCCACGCCCCCTAATATCCACGCCCCCTAACATCCACGCCCTCTAACATCCACGCCCTCTAACATCCACGCCCCCTAACATCCAAGGCCCCTAACATCCACGCCCCCTAACATCCACGCCCTCTAACATCCACGCCCCCTAACATCCACGCCCTCTAACATCCACGCCCCTAACATCCACGCCCCCTAACATCCACGCCCTCTAATATCCACGCCCTCTAATATCCACGCCCCCTAACATCCACGCCCCTTAACATCCACGCCCCCTAACATCCACGCCCCCTAACATCCACGCCCCCTAACATCCACGCCCCCTAACATCCACGCCCCCTAACATCCACGCCCCCTAACATCCACGCCCCCTAACATCCACGCCCCCTAACATCCACGCCCCCTAACATCCACGCCCTCTAATATCCACGCCCTCTAATATCCACGCCCTCTAACATCCACGCCCCCTAACATCCACGCCCCCTAATATCCACACCCTCTAACATCCACACCCTCTAACATCCACGCCTCCAAAACCTTACTGGGATCAGAGGTGCAGCGGGACCATACTCCATCCTGATGTATACTCCGTCACACAATGAGCAGCCACTTCACCTTTTCTTTCAACATTGCCCCTTATTCCCTCTAGATTGTAAGCTCCCAGGGTCAGGGCCCTCATTGGCTCCTGTATCTGTTTGTGCATAACCCTCCTCACTTGTATGTCATTCTATGGATGTAATTGTCAAATCTCTGGGCCCCCATTGTACCGCGCTGCGGAATGTGTTGGTGCTTGACAAATAAACAATTAACATAATAATATTGTGGCGCTGATGAGTGCAGCGTTTGGAGTAACGACCTTTTTCACGAGGAGCCTCCGCGTAGCATGAAAGTTTCTACTCTCAGGTGTGTTACATTGTATGTGAGCCTGTCCTGTTACATTGCATGTGAGACTGTCCCCTGTTACATTGTATGTGAGCCTGTCCCCTGTTACATTGTATGTGAGCCTGTCTCCTGTTACATTGCATGTGAGTCTGTCCTGTGTTACATTGCATGTGAGCCTGTCCCGTGTTACATTGCATGTGAGCCGGTCTCCTGTTACATTGCATGTGAGACTGTCCTGTGTTACATTGCATGTGAGCCTGTCTCCTGTTACATTGCATGTGAGCCGGTCTCCTGTTACATTGCATGTGAGACTGTCCTGTGTTACATTGCATGTGAGCCTGTCCCGTGTTACATTGCATGTGAGCCTGTCCCGTGTTACATTGCATGTGAGCCTTTCTCCTGTTACATTGCATGTGAGCCTGTCTCCTGTTACATTGTATGTTATTCTGTCCCCTGTGACATTGCGTGTGATTCTGTCCCCTGTGACATTGCGTGTGATTCTGTCCCCTGTGACATTGCGTGTGATTCTGTCCCCTGTGACATTGCGTGTGATTCTGTCCCCTGTGACATTGCGTGTGATTCTGTCCCCTGTTAGATTGCGTGTGATTCTGTCCCCTGTTAGATTGCGTGTAATTCTGTCCCATGTGACATTGCGTGTGATTCTGTCCCCTGTTACATTGCGTGTGATTCTGTCCCGTTACATTGCGTGTGATTCTGTCCCCTGTTACATTGCGTGTGATTCTGTCCCGTTACATTGCGTGTGATTCTGTCCCATGTTACATTGCGTGTGATTCTGTCCCATGTTACATTGCGTGTGATTCTGTCCCCTGTTACATTGCGTGTGATTCTGTCCCCTGTTACATTGCGTGTGATTCTGTCCCATGTTACATTGCGTGTGATTGTCCCATGTTACATTGCGTGTGATTGTCCCGTTAAATTGCGTGTGATTCTGTCCCCTGTTACATTGCGTGTGATTCTGTCCCCTGTTACATTGCGTGTGATTCTGTCCCGTTACATTGCGTGTGATTCTGTCCCCTGTTACATTGCGTGTGATTCTGTCCCCTGTTATATTGCGTGTGATTCTGTCCCCTGTTACATTGCGTGTGATTCTGTCCCCTGTTACATTGCGTGTGATTCTGTCCCCTGTTACATTGCGTGTGATTCTGTCCCGTTACATTGCGTGTGATTCTGTCCCCTGTTACATTGTATGTGAACCTGTCCCCTCTTCCATCTCCAGGTCTCTCCAGGCGTAGAGAAGTCCAGCCTTGCAGACAGGACGAGGTTTTCTGCCCCTGACTGACCGGACTCCCCTTTCAGGACTTCTGGGGGTATTACATGTCCATCAAACTGACATGCACAAGTAAGCTCCCTCACTGGGTACAGGACATTAAAGCTGCCGCTTCTTGCATGTTATGGTTTAAGGTTATTTTTCCCCCTTTAGTTTTTCCTGTTTGTGACGATAGCTTCCACAGGCTTATTAATATTACACAAAAATAACTGGGTTTGAACTGAACGAGGCTTAAGATATAATAAAGTGATTTTATTCCTTAGGATAGGTGAACACACGAGATAATACAGTAACAAACAAGAGGTACACTTACTTAGGGGTTGGGGAATGAGAAGTATGATGTAGCATTTCTCTCAGCAATCAGGTAATCATTCAAGTGATATCAGGTAACCATATCAGCAAACGAAGACAAAGGATAGAGGGTGGACAGCTAGTTTATAAACCTTTTGTCCTTCTATCTGTAACATTAAGTACCTGTGATTGGTTTTCAATTACATCCAGCCAATCTTTAACATGGGAACACATTTCAACACATGCCCCCCTGCTAGCTGGCACAGGCGTAGTAGAACTCTGGGGTCTCATTTCTGTAGCCCCACATATGCAAATGGAATGCCAGCCGGTCTACCCATTTGGAGTTCTGGCAGGAAAACCTTTGTTGGAAGGTGTTAAATGGAACACTTAAAAACTGCTCTGGTCTGAGCCTTCTCCGTCCACAGGTAAACAGTGGGGGTGACAACACCCTTTGAACAATACTTAAGTCCTAGACATTGGGTCGCCTCTAGGGCCATCTGCTATCCTGGTATGCAAAGGAATTTCCTCTGAGTCCTTTCCATACCTTGGGATGCAGTATCAAACATAAAACATAAACGTATTAAAATATCCGGTTCTGTTGGGTCTAGCAGAACCAAACTTCCCAGTTCTCATTTCCGGAACTGGGACACCATATGGTCCAAAAAGCGACTTGCTACGACCTACGGAGCCGGAGATACACAAATGCACATTAAATCATTTTTCATTTTAATACAAAAATCTCCGCTAAAAAGAAATCTCAGCTTTTCACTAAATCCCCATTGAAAACAACGGGCTTCTCCACCATAGACTTTCAATGGTAAATCGCCGCCATTGAAGTCAATTGGGTTTCTCCGCCATTGAAGTCTATGGGAAAAGTCCCGAACTTTCAAGGGGGTCCATACTCCGTCGGGTTAGTCCAAGCGGGTCAAGGATGGTTCTGCAGCGATGCCGGAGCAGTGGCTACAGATACCCCAAACCCTGATCCGCTGGGCCCTCCGGAACCGGAGCTATGGAATACCAAAATTCAGCATTTTCCACTTAGTCATTTTTCTGAGCCGTTTCTGCCGCCGCCGGCAAAGCCTATGGCGCGACCCGCTCTATCTGGTTCGACCCTTATCGGGGGTCCAGGATTCGGGGACCCGGTTGTGGTCGAGTGGGGGGAAACCTAGGTACGAAGGGCAAAAAGAATTTTATTTCTAGGTGCTCTAGAACTGTTTATTCCCACGCCAATTGACGTTGAACTTGACTCAAGTGATTTTAGCTCTTTAAAAGGACATTGTATCCGCTTTGCGGTTTGCGGTCTGGACGGCAGCCAACTCGTTCTTCGAAAGGGTACCTCTAGGAATCTCCATTGAAGTCAATGGGCCCATTGACTTTCAATGGGAAACCGCCGCTCTCCCTCTCGGACGCCACCTGCTGGTCTTTACAGGAAACAGGACTAAAACAGCACAATTCTCCATTGGAATGCATTGAGCCCTAATGGCGGCCAATGGGGACCTGCAAAATGGTGCCTGAAAAGGCGGGAAAACTACACAAAGAGCTATAATCATTAAAGAACTATTAACCCTTGTGCTCCCGGATGGATTCTAGTGTGTATGTGATGCAGACACTGATTAATCCAGACATTACAATTGAACAGGGGAACAGGGGAAAATACATTTACATGTTATGACAAGGGTTAAATCACAGTTCTGGGCCTCAGCCCAGTTAACCCCTTGTCTCCCTGGTGAGGTCAGGGAATGGCCAAATGGGGTGCAACCTCTTTAATACCGGGCCACCCCCTTTCTCCCTCTACACTGTTCACTGATGTTTAAAATGAATTGAAGTATGGTTGCTAAACCCCTCCACTTTGGGACATCACTGGGCTTCGAAGTGCCCCATCAGAGGAGCTTGGGATGAGACAGTGTCTCCGATAAGTCTCTCTCAAATCTGCCTGGAAATCAGCTCTGGGTGGAGCAATGTGAATGAACATCAGAGTTTGCCACGTGAACACCCTACTTACTGCAGGCCCTGGGCCTTATTACACACAAAAAGTACAGAGTCAATCAAAATCTGTTTAAATGGTCAATCAAAAACCACTAGCACAAAAAGAAGAAATAAGAAAAAGCCTGGTGCTACGTCTCCCCTACTAGAGTGTAAGCTCCTCGGGGCAGCGATCACCATCCTATTGTCTCAGTTTGTCTTCACATATATGCACTCTTATGTCATACAATGTTATTTTCCTCCCTCTCACGTTGTACTGCGCTGCGATATATGTTGGCACCATATATATATATATTAAGAAAAAGATAATAGTAATCTCTTTTAAAGGGAATCACACTGGGATCACCTTTTAAAATGGCTCGCGTTATGGGTTGAGCGGCACTTTCTGCGCTTCCCTTAATTATCTTACATCAGGGGCGGCCAACTGCAGTCCTCGAGGGCCAGGTCAGGTTTTCAGGATACCTCTGCACAGGTGGCTCAATCCAGTGGCTCAGATGAAAGAGCCTGCTTCAGCACAGGTGGCTCAGTCAAAGACTGAGCCACTGATTGAGCCACCTGTGCTGAAGCAGGGATATCCTAAAAACCTGACCCGTTAGGGGGGATCTTGAGGACCGGAGTTGAGAACCCCGGCGTTAATTCTTTAATGAGCCATATGGTCAATTCAGCCCATACAGTGCCGTACCCCAAAGAGTCATATTCCCGACGACTCGAGTCTGTTTCATGATAATATGTATTTTTGGATTTTAACGCTCCCATATTCCCAGTGTGCAGGACGCAGGATAATCCAGCAGATGCCAACTGAATCCTCTGAGTATTTCTAGCAAGAAAAGCTATTTTTTTTCCATGTCATTTGTAGGGTAATGTTATAATTGACTCAATTAATTGCAGCACTTAGCAGCTGGCAAAGAAAAGAAGAAAAAACCCCCCAGGGTAGAGATTTGTGTTATCTACGACTTGTTATGTCCAAAGCAGCGTTACAACGAAAATAAATTGGTTTACAGCAAAACGAATTGTCAAAACAAAAGTTTGAATAAAGCTAAATAAAAATACAGGGGGAATGTGCTGATCCGATATGTTGCAGAATGGGTCACTGGTCAGTCGTGCAAAGTCCAGTACAGCAGAATTTCTTGGGCTCTTTTCCTCGAGCGGCGCTGACATTATATCTGCCGCCTCCCGCGTCAGGGATGATTTTTTCATTACCTACGTTGGTCTCATCCTCCCGATGGTTTCATCTTATCTTTCTTGGTTCCAAAATAGGATAAGGGCAAGAGGAGAATGGGTTTCCTGTTATCATACCAAGAAACTTCAAGAAACAGTGAAACCGTTTATTATCACACACCACGACCTCTACTTTACCGTGACCTCCTCAATGTCATTTGATGCTTTGATTTGATAGGCTGCTGGGCAGTGACAAGGCTGTTAAACCAGCACTGCTAAGCAAGGCTCCAGTGTCGGGAGCAGATGAGATATTGACTGGATTCTCATGGTCCAATGATAAAACCCGTAGGGGTGTGTATGAAGCTGGCTGCAATGTATCCCCTCAATAAATGTACGGACCGACACATTAGGAGATAATATTACAACCTTTTATCACTTACATTAAATGTAGCAAATCTTCTTTTTTTCTGCAAGTTTGAAACATCAGATACAACTTATATAATGTGTGGCTGAAACTTATCCCAGCTTCACACGGCAAAGCCGGTAACCAACCTCACACTGATGAGATCCAAAACGTCTAAACGGCTGTCTGTGAGTAGGGTTACTGCCTCTGCACTTCTTTTACCCGAGCTGTGCTGAAAAGCGGTGTAATGCGGCAGGCACAACCTTATAGGAGTCCATGTTAAAATAGATTTGAAGCAAAAGGTGACACTGTGTGCTTATTCGATTTGCATGTCATTACCCAGAATCTCTTGCTGCAGTGGAAGCATTGTATGCTTGGAGATAATGGGGAACAGCAGGGTTGCAGACCTGTCTGAGACTTGAACATGCTCACACGTGGTATTTTTATTTGCAACATCAGATACAGACCCACTTACAGTAGAGGCGCAGTTCCACCTCCTGCATTCTGCTGCAGGGAAAGGGACACCACGGGGGCGGCCATCTTTTTTTGTGAACTGCTCTGACACGCCGCAGTTTTCTATGCAAATAAATTCTAGGTAACGACAAGACACTGCGAGGAAGGGTTTTAAGAGGAGGGTTGAGTAAAAGGCCGGTATTCAGTAAAGTGTCCATAGCGCCGTTGCGACACCATCGCACGGAAAGCCCTATTAATATCAAGGGAACTTTCTTTGGGGCTATCACCGTTTGTAGAATAAGGGCCTAAAACTGTGACATTTACTGGTTTATTTTTCATGCTCAATTCTACCCTGAATTCACTAACACGGCAGTTCTCGAGCTACTTTGATATGGGCACCCCTGCTCATCAGAACGCGCACACAACTCTCTCCCCCTTCTTACACACTTACGTCACACATCCCTCAGTCACATACACTTCCTGTTCACGGTGGGGAGGGGAGGGGGACTGTGATCACCTTTTCCGGCTGAGCAGCCAGTAGAATGTTCCACAAAGGACCACAGGACCTTGGTTGAGAAACGCTGCTCTAACACGGGGTCAGGCAACTCCAGTAATCAAGGGCCACCAACAGGTCTGTTTTTCAGGATATCCCTGCTTCAGCACAGGTGGCTCAATCAGTGGCTCAATCAAAATTGAGCCACTGATTGAGCCACCTGTGCTGAAGCTGGGATACCCTTAAAACCTGACCTGTTGGGGAGGCTTGAGGACTGGAATTGCCCGCCCCTGGTTTAACGGAATAATTTTGAACACGTCTCTCAGCTTAAATGTATTTAGATAATTGTGTCAGATTTCCTCTTATCGCACAAGCGTGATATTAGGGATTAGCTATAGGGGGCAGATGGGGAGAAGATATAAGCGTGCTCCTACTATAATGGGTTAATGAAACAATGCCCGTGGGATCATCATTTGCTGTCTGTATTCTGCACCCACAAATCTTTGCCATGTCTGATGTGACACAAACCCGCCCGGCTAACAGACCTACCTCCTAAGTAAGAAGGTCAGTTAACCATTTCAGTGCCGATACGCAGAGCGTGAAGGTGTAACTGTGTGCTGACGTCTGACTTTAAATACCCTTGTCAGCTCCTTGCGATCTTGGGCCATTCACTTTGTCTATCTGTGCCTCGAGCACCAAAATGCGATTGTACGCTCTTTGGGGCAGTGTGGCAGGACGGCCTGTAGCCGAGGTCAGGGAACAGTCCACACGTGTAGTTTCAGGGTAAATGAAAACGTTCAGTGGCTTTATTTCTCCACAGCAACATAACATGCGGGTACACTGTCCCTTTAAACAAATAAATCCTGCTCCACGTTGGGAGACAAACTGACTAACACAGCAGACCTATCTAGCAGGCTGGCTGGCTAAACCATAACCAAACCGTACGAGTCTTTTAAGCAGTCATGAAAACAAATGAAAGAAATCTTACTTTGGCTGCAGTAAGTAGTGTGCTGTATCCGTCTGTCTAGCAGCACATATATCCATGTGCTCTGGTCTGAGAGAGCCAGCTACTGCTAGTAACAAGATCCTTATCTACCTTGCTGGCTCTCAGGTGTCAGCTTACATCATGATTAGCTAGCTTCCACCTGAGTTAACCCTTATGAGTGCTGGATGAAGCACTCAGACATATGTTTCCCAGGCATAACTGATAGGGGTTGACTTCACCCTGTCACATACCTCCCCTGTTTGTGTGTGGCTAGTGTCCCACACGGCTGAAGCCCGACCCTCCACTCCTTCTCTTGACAAAAAAATCAGCATTTCCATGGTCCTTTCCAGGTCTATGCTGAATATCAAAAGAGAAGGGTTGGAGGGCCATATACCACCTGGTCAACCTTGGATTTGTGTCCTTCATGGTGTTTAACCACTTCAAGGGCGCATGGTCAGTGACCAGGGTGAAGTGTACTCCGGCGACATTATGTCTCAAGGCCTCAATTGCCCATTTTACAGCAAGGCACTCCTTCTCAATAACGGAATACCTCACTTCCTTTGGGAACAGCTTCCGGCTGATGAACAGTATGGGGTGTTCAACACCATCAAATTGCTAAGACAGCACTGCTCCCAGTCCTACCTCTGAGGCATCCGTCTGGATGATGAAGGGCTCTTTAAAATCTGGGCTCCGAAGAGCGGGGCCCTCTGGCAGGCACTTTTTTAGTATGTCAAAGGCGTCTTGGCACTCCCAAGACCATTTAACTTGGGTCGGGGCACTCTTTTTTGTCAGATCTGTTAGGGGTGCAAATATTTCTGAAAAATTGGGGATAAACCGCCGGTAATACCCTGCTAACCCCAAAAGGGAGCGGACCTGTGTCTTTGTCTGTGGGGTGGGGACTTCCTTTATGGCGGCCACCTTGCTAGCTAGTGGCCTTACTATCCCTCCCCCAACGGCATAGCCCAAGTACAGTACTTTGTAGTGGATTTACCCAGGGAACATTTTTTTGGATTTGCAGTGAGCCCTGCTTCTCTTAAGGACATTAGGACTGCCCTTCACCTTTTTATATGAGACTGCCAGTGTCTGCTATAGATGACAATGTCATCTAAGTAGGCCGCGGCATATGCCCTATGGGGTTGTAGTACCTTGTCCATTAACCTTTGGAACGTGGCTGGAGCCCCATGTAACCCAAATGGCATAGTGACGAATTGGTATAAACCGAGAGGGGTGGCGAAGGCAGTTTTGCATTTGGATTCTTCCGTTTGAGGTATCTGCCAATATCCTTTCGTGAGATCTAGGGTGGAGATATACTCTGCTTTACCAAGCGAGTCAAGCAATTCATCCACCCTAGGCATTGGGTATGCATCAAATCTGGATACAGCATTTGTCTTTCGCAGATCCACGCAAAACCTCACTTTCCCATCTGGTTTAGGGACCAACACTATAGGGCTACACCATTCGCTGTGGGACTCCTCGATCACGCCCAATTCCAACATGTCTATTATCTCCCTCTCTAGCAGGTCTTTTCGGCCCTCTGGCAATCTATAGGGACGGGACCGTACTTTTACGCCAGGTTCTGTCTCAATCCTATGGAAGACTAAATCAGTCTGCCCTGGCAGCTCAGAAAAAACATCTGGAAACTGGTCACATACATCTAGTAGGTCTGACCTTTGTTCCGTTGTTAACTGCCCTCCCATGGGAACCTGATGGTCATTGTACGTACTACCCTTTGGAAGCTGTGGACCCAAATCCGTCTCTCCTTCCCGAGGGTGGATGAACAGCGATCTCATCGTTTTCCAGGGTTTCAGGAGGTTCACGTGGTAGATTTGTTTACCCTTCCTGGACCCTGGTTGAGAGATCTCATAGTTCACCTCCCCGATGCGGCGGAAAACTTGGAAAGGACCCTGCCACTTCGCAAGGAGTTTACTCTCTGATGTCGGTAGTAGTAGCATCACCTGGTCCCCAGGTTGGAAGACCCTCAAGCGAGCATTTTGGTTGTACTGCCTCTCTTGGCGTTCTTGAGCAGATTTGAGGTTTTCCTTAGCAAACCGACCTATCATGTCTAGGCGGTTTCTAAGGTCTATGACATACTGAAGGGTATTCTTGGAGGGGGAAGGCTCCTCCTCCCAGGATTCCTTCAGTAGGTCGAGAATACCCAGAGGTTGGCGTCCATATAGGAGCTCAAACGGGGAGAAGCCTGTGGATGATTGGGGAACTTCTCGTACCGCAAACAACAGGAAAGGGAGAAGGTCATCCCAAGCTCGCTTTTCAGTGTCCACAAACTTCCTAAGCATGGTTTTTAAAGTACGGTTAAACCTCTCTACCAATCCATCAGTCTGAGGATGGTAGACTGAGGTCCGGACGGATTTTACTTCCAATAACTTCAGGACATCCTGCATTAACTTTGCCATGAAATTTGTTCTCTGGTCAGTTAACATTACTTGGGGAAGTCCTACCCTAGAGAACAGTTCTAACAGCCTGTGAGCAACCTGTTTAGCAGTGGCTGATCTCAGAGGGAAGGCCTCAGGATATCTGGTGGCATAATCTACAACAACGAGTATAAATTTATGTCCCTTCGCAGAGGGTTCTAAAGGTCCGACCAGATCTACCCCAATTCTCTCGAATGGGATGGCTACCAAGGGCAGAGGGACCAAGGGAGCCGGCTTATGTCCTTTTTGGCTAGTTAACTGGCATTCAGGACATGTCTCACATAGTTTCATGATGTCACCATGTATGCCTGGCCAGTAAAACCGGGACGAGATGCGGTCCGTGGTCTTATCTCTGCCCAAATGACCACCCCATGGGAGAGTATGGGCTAGGGTGAACACTGTTTTAATCAACCCTTTAGGGACTAGCATCTGTCGAATGACCTCCCCTGTTTGTGTAACCTTATTCACACGATATAGGATGTCATTCAACAGTTCAAAATGTGGAAACACTTTTACACCTTGTTCATCTATTATCTTGTTGTTGACCTGTACCACCTTCTCATATAGTCTAGCCAGAGCTGGGTCCTCCCTCTGCCTCTGACGGAAGTCAGGAAGATCCAGGTCTGGCAAAATTCCCGTATCTATCTGTTCCCCACCCTGGTCATCCCTGGCCATGACCTGCAGTCCTTTGGGCTGACTAATGTTACCAAGAGTCCCAGCCTTTCTTAACCAGTCCTCTTTTTCCGCATGTCTCTGTTTACGTGTCTTTGGGACGTGGTGTCTACGGGGGAAAATCTCTGGGGAAAAAGGAAACAAGTCTCCGGGCTTCTCCGGCACCAGAGAAGTAGGCTCCGTAGGAGTAGGGGCCAAGAATGTTTCGAAGTAGGGCCAGTCTCGGCTAAGTAGAACAGGAGCAGGTAGCCAGGGAGCAACTCCCACTAGTAGGCTAGCCTCTTGATCCTTGATACGCAGTAGAACATTCGCCGTCGGGTATCTCTTTGTATCCCCATGGATACATTCGATATTCCAAGGAGAGTCATAAGATAGTCTGTTGCTTGGAATTAGGCCCTCTAGGATCAGGGTTTTTCCAGATCCCGAGTCCAGCATGGCTTTTACTTTTTTCCCCTCCAGAGATGCTGGGACTAACCACGGATTGTGGTCCCCTCGGAGACAAGCTGTGGCAGTGGTTCTGCCATATGAACAGTCCACCTCATCATCTCCTGAGTCCGCAAACTCGGTCGTCAGCGGAAGTTCTCGACGGGGCTCGGTGTTTGGACCTCTCCGCTGTTGGATGGGATCCTCCCTCTTCTGGTTGGTGGGGTTATCCTCTCCACCGGATGCGTGACAAGAGTCCAGGTTCTCGGGGAATACTGTGGGTGGCGGCCTCCCTTGAGTGATCCAATGGCCTCGGACCCGGGACAGGCGTCTCTGCGGGAATTTGTACCAGGAAACCTCCGAGATGGGAAAGGGTCTTTCGATCATCGGCTTGACTGGATCTCCCGAGCTGGCGGGTTGTAGACCCCTCGATTGTCTGCTCTCCTGCCTCTAGCATCACCGGAAGCAACTGGTGTTTGCACAGAACGTTCCCAGCTATCCTGTTGGGTGTCGTCGCCAAGGAAGTTTTCCACCAAGCGGACCGCTGAATCCAGGGAAAATGCAGCGTGTCTTTTTACCCAGGAGCGGGAGGAGGGGGGCAGTATCTGTATGAACTGCTCGAGCACAAACTGTTCAAGGATCTCTGCCTGGGTATGCTTCTCCGGTTGTATCCACGTGGTACATAAGTCTACTAAGCGGTGGGTTACGACCCGGGGTCGGTCTCGGTTTGTATATTTGACTGTCCGGAACCGCTGACGGTTGGTCTCTGGAGTAAGGCCTAGGCGATCCAGAATAGCAGCCTTTAGTTGCTGATAGTCCATGGCCTAGTCTAATGGAAGAGCCTGGTAGGCTGCCTGAGCTTCTCCTATGAGGAGTGGAGCCAGAGTCGTTACCCAGCGATCAACTGTCCAGCCATGGGCCGTGGCTACTCTTTCAAAAGTGAGGAGGAATGCCTCTGGGTCTTCGGTTGGCTTCATTTTATGCAGCATCACCGGTGGGTTATTTGGAATCTCTGGTCTGCCTGGGGCTCGGCCTTCGACCAGCAGTTGAAGTAGCTTTTCCTATCGCCGGGCCTGTCGCTCATCTTGCTGGGCTTGTCGCTCTGCTTGCTTCTCTGCTAGCTGGAGCTGTTGCTCAAGGAACTGAGGAAAAAATTTCTCCATTTTTTTTTTTTTTGTGTGTGGCCCTTCAGATACAGGGGCCGTCCGACATCCCACTTCTGACACCACCTGTGGCAGGACGGCCTGTAGCCGAGGTCAGGGAACAGTCCACACGTGTAGTTTCAGGGTAAATGAAAACGTTCAGTGGCTTTATTTCTCCACAGCAACATAACATGCGGGTACACTGTTCCTTTAAACAAAAATCCTGCTCCACGTTGGGAGAAAAACTGACTAACACAGCAGACCTATCTAGCAGGCTGGCTGGCTAAACCATAACCAAACCGTACGAGTCTTTTAAGCAGTTATGAAAACAAATGAAAGAAATCTTACTTTGGCTGCAGTAAGTAGTGTGCTGTATCCGTCTGTCTAGCAGCACATATATCCATGTGCTCTGGTCTGAGAGAGCCAGCTACTGCTAGTAACAAGATCCTTATCTACCTTGCTGGCTCTCAGGTGTCAGCTTACATCCTGACTACCTAAGGCTAAGGCCCCGGTCACGACGCTGTAACGCGCGCCCGCGCTTTTGGCGGCGCGTTCAGCCGATTCCCCGGTCTGCAGCTCACTGCAGGAGCAGAGACCGGGGGGGGCGTGGCGGAGGAGTGACGGGGGCGCGGCCATGACGTCACCCGGCAGGTTCGCCCTCATTGGCTGAACCGCCGGGGGGCGTGCCGTATCGCTCGTCCCGAGTCCTGCTCTCAATTCTATTGAGAGCAGGAGTAGCTCTCGCGCGAGCGCTGCGCCCCCCCCCTCGCAGCGGGCCCGGCGCCATTGCGGGGAGGGCTCTCGTGCGCGCAGCGTCCGCCACAGTGGACGCTGTAGTAGGCAGCGGGGGCAAGGCCTAACTTCCACCTGAGTTAACCCTTATGAGTGCTGGATGAAGCACTCAGACATATGTCTACCAGGCGTAACTGATAGGGGTTGACTTCACCCTGTCACAGGCAGGAACTCAAAAGGAGTGTTAGCTCTGTGGGGCAGGAACTGAAAATGTGATTGTAATCTCTTTGGGGCAGGAACTCATTGTGCCCACCTATTATAAATATAATAATGATAATAATATGTTGTGCATGTTAAAATGTGCCGGGCACCGCCCCTTGTGTCTGTTACACGTGACTCACTTACCTTATTCCTACCCACAGAGATTCACTCAAACCAGAGTAGCCCCTTCCCTGAGTACTTTGACTACGTCCGGAGCAGTAATGACCCCGGTTTGCTGGTGTCCCCTCTGGTCGTGGCCGGGATTGTCATAGGACTGGTTCTCTTCCTGTCCTGCGTCACCATCATCATTGGAAGCCTGAGGAAGGACGGGGGCGTAAGGGACCTGCAGGCGGACCCCGAATATGGTATGATGCTGACAGGATTTATACAGCAAAACGTAACCCTTTCAATGCCAGAGAGGCCTGCAACGCACTGCAAGGCAAAAACGTGTATTCCTTAAATTATTGTATATCCGTAACTTGAGGCAATCCGCACGGCACTTTAAAAATATATGTATATATTTTTTTTGTTTTAATATACAGTAGGCAGCCTTTGGTTGCCTTTATTGAAAACATATTAATTATGCTGCCGATCGATTCGTTCTCCTGTGATTGATCAGCAAAGATCCTGCTTCTTAGGGTTCACTAAATGGCCTCCTTTCCGTTTCAATCACTCCTTTTGTCAGTGTAACGCAGCAGCTACAATGTATTCTTGTATTACTACTGTAACATTATATCTATTGTTACAGCTTGCAGCTCAAACTGCTGGGAACATTGGCAACACATTATCACAAACAGGAAAGTGTTGCAAATATCTTGCACTGCTGGGGAGGTGGGCTAAAACCTGCTATAGAAATCAGAGGTTTATCAGATTATTAAAACTCATTAAAAATGGCATTGAATTAAAAAAAAACCATAGTCAGTATTATCTAATACTGCAGAACTGATTTTATTTTAAAAAATATATACATGTAGGATATTGCTTGTATTGCTCTTTCTATGACGTTCTGCATTTATAAATGGATGTGGATCTCTTTAAAAAATAACATTATAAAGAGAAAGTTATTCTTACAATGTCCAGCCCCTGAGATCGCCGTGATAAGATACAGTCAGCAGTCTGGCCGAAAGCACCTGGAAAAAATTATTCCCAACACATTGTGTGTTATTGTAGCACAGACAGAAAAGCAATCTCAGTGCTGCATGCTGAGCTCCGGCATCTTTCTATAGGGGTCAGCAAGCAGCGCCATACAATCATGCCGACAGACATTATTAGGAATTGGGACGGGATACTACCTGGGAGAGGGAATAGAGCCTTTTCTAGAGCATGTCTTTATTAAAGCTGAATTATTTCTTGTAGTATAGACAGATACAAGTTATTTTGTTCCCGTGTTTAGGCTTCCTGCACAACACACACACACACACACACACACACACACACACACACACCCATAAAAAAACAGGACCCCATTTATTTTTCCTCCTATCTTGTAGAAAAATCACTAAATTTTCATGAAAATGTGCGCAATTATATGTCTGTCACAGGAGATTATTATATTTAAGAATTATTTGATAATCTAATAAATATTCTTTGGAATTAGTGACGGCGTGATGACATCATCATGTGCATAGTTACAAAACGGTGTTTAGTGAAGAAGATAAGCGCGTTATAAAGCGCTGGAGACCGAGTAAGGATTAAGGTCCAAAACGCTTCCATAAAACGCCCCCTAATAAAGGACGGCCGCAGTGAGAACGGAAAAAACGAATTCGTAGAACAACGTATCGTGCGGGAGCCGCTGGATCAGCGCGTTATCGGTCATGCAATCAGACGCGCGTTCTCGTCTTCGGGCGCGCATTTCAGCAGCAGGAGGACATTTTGATCTCAAACTTTACAGTACTTTTACTGTTAGTGTTTCAGATTAGATTGCAGAAGTTTAATACATTTACGAGCTACGAAGGAAAAACACCTATTTCTCGTTTAATGAACACGATCCTCCCGCAGCTTATCTGGGCCTTGTCGACATAATACAGCGACATCAATTTAGTTAACATCAGTGGATTGTCTGAATTGTGCTGCTTATATAGTGTTAATCTTTATAACAAACCTACAACTGTGCACATTTTCATGGGGATTGAGCGAGAAATATGTCAGATAAAATGGAAACGAGCGGGGTCCCTTTTTCCTGAACACGTACATTCAATGTCACGTTAAAACCTTACATGAGCTCAGCTGCAGTGCGTGGCCGATTTGTACATTATGCTTCATCCCCAGACATCTTGTCTCCCCAGACGGTGTTTCCTGCGCCGGTTCAGTCGGAGACCTCAGATCCGTCCGCCTCGGCGACAACGCTCCTGCCTTTGAATTTGGTTCCTTCCTGGAACTTAATGTGAGCTACCCAGACCCCCCTCCCCGGTAAGGACACGGCCTAGTCGTTATCACTAATTCAGGGGTTCTAACTGCAGTCCTCCAGCCCCGCCCTTCTCTCCCCTCCAACAGGTCTGGTTTTCTGGATATCCCAGCTTCAGCACAGGTGGTTCAATCAGAGGCTCAGCTATGCTGAAGCAGGGACTGATTGAGCCACCTGTGCCACTATATATACATATCTGCTACGTCTGAAAAAATGAAAGCAATCAGCGAATGATTGTGACTGACTCCCTTCATTGTGACTCAGAAGACTGAGCCACTGATTGAGCCACCTATGCTGAAGCTGGGATATCCTGAAAACCTGACCTGTTGGTAGCTCTTGATAACTGGAGTTGGCTACCCATGCCTTAGCCGGTCTCCAGGACGGACCGGAGCATCCACAAATAGACAGTGATTCAGACAATCAGTGCCCAGCTCCCTGCAGTTTGGTCCTATAATTAAGACATTGATTTTTGCAAGATGCGAGGATGCTAATCATTTAATTGACTTAATGCATTAGATGCGAACCTCACTTGATCTGATTTGGGCTCCCACTCCTTTTTTTTTTTCCCCGTACAGTTTTTCAAATTAGATTGGGAAAAATACTCTGCTATATATTTCTTTCCTCCCAGTGACTCATTATACAGGAAGCATTTGGGTAAATCAATTCTGACAGCTTTTAATAAATGGCCATCGTACTAATAAACCCTTTTAGGGAAATGAATGCAATCTCAATGCATGTCACGTCTTACTATGTATCTGCTGCTGTGTTCAATGGGGAGAGGACAGAAATTGGGTCCCGGAGCAGACAGGAAACCTTCGCCGGGCGTTTACATTTAACGAAATGATCGCAGAATATATCCACTGTTGTGATCGTTGTTTATGTCGGTGACATTAACCTAGGGACAGGGAATTTGTTTCTCCCAATAAGGGGAAAGTCACCTTCAGAAACAAACAAGAAACTTTCTAGAAGGAAACTCGGTATTCATCCCGCTGCTGCCAGGGGAAATGCAACGCTTCCTACAAATCCCGGGGAAAGATAATTCCCCTAGAAATGTAAAAAGGATCGGCCGATCACAAATATAAATGGACTCAAAATGATAGGTAGGTCTCTTATTTATATTGGTTATTCCTATCATTTTGAGTCCATTTATATTTGTGATCGGCCGATCCTTTTTACATTTCTAGGGGAATTATCTTTCCCCTGGATTTGTTTTATTCCATCAGGACTCTAACTTATATTTGGGCTTTTCCAATTCTATTGTTTTCTTGGGGGTTTTTGTTCATCAGCTTATGTATACAGCAATTACTCATATGTGGTATGTGTTTAGGTGTGTCTCATTTGTTTTAATTTTTCATTGCTAATTAAATCAATTTTTCTATTATTCATCACATACGTTTTGAGTGCTCCATTTTTGACCTTCTTTTCTCTTTTTGTTATTATTTAGCTCTTGGGTCGGTAGCACCGCCAGAGGTTATTATTTACCTTTTATTTCTGGTTTTGTGTATTATTTTATCTTTCTTGAGTTCATTTGAATGCGGTACCTATTTTGTGTGTTTTTCATATATATAAATAAATCAGGGGTGATCGACTTCAGTCCTCAGGGGCCACCAACATGTCAGGTTTTAAGGATGTCGCTGCTTCAGCACAGATGATGCAATCGAGTAATGAGCCCCCTGTGCTGAAGCAGGGATATCCTGAAAATCTGACCACTTGTGGCCCTTCACGACTGGAGTTCCCACCAATGGCGTACACCTCTCCTCCTGGAAGTGACTGATGCCTACACTCGCTCTACTGAGACGCTCTCCTGGTGTGTCCTATTCTTTCAAATCAAGGGAGCTTAAACCTTCCAGAGAAAGGCGAAGATGGCGTTAGATTTAGACAAACAGTTTTGTGCAGAAACAAACTCTTCACTTTCTTATTAACCCCGGTGTGACTGATTATTTATGCAAGATGTTCTGGGACTTGTGAAGGTAAAGGCCCATATCTGAGCGGCCTTCCAGTCTTGAATGTGTTATAAGGGGCCTTCCAGCACCAGCAGACTGCTTAGGAAATGGGTCAGAATCTGGACATGGCGTCGTCCCATCGCATATCCCTAATGCAAGGGGTGCGCAAACGCAGGGGGCAAACATTTTCGGGGGGGTGGGGTGTGGCGCTTACAGAGGCCCCCCAAAAACATTTAAATGAAATGCCAGAGAAACGCGTGAGGCCTCTGTATAGCCTCCTACCTGCTCTCCGGTGGCTTCTGGGAATGTCTCGCCATGGCAACGTGACGTCACATGACATCGTGATGTCAAAAAAGCCGGAGAAAGACAAGGGGGGTGGGGAGCAGGAGGGGAGAGCAGGCAGGGGAACGCAGACGCTTAAGATCCCTAATGTATCTATCGTCCTGTGACGTTTCACATTTGTGGCGGGTTGTTTTATATCCGGGGGATTGTGGTCACAACGGTTTGATTTAGCAAGAGAATAGAAATGGTGATTTTTTTTCCCCCCTCTCTCTCCAGGACCCGTGAGCATCTGTTCCCATAAAGTAATCACCTCCCGCATTATCCCTCATCATGTTTTACAAACAGAACACTGTAATTGCTTTTTAAAGCAGCGCGGTTGATATTTGCTGTTGAGCACTTTTCTGTGTCTGCTTTACGTCCTTAATGGGCCATCTGGTCTGCAAAGTGAGGTCTTCGCAAAGGAAAGGGTTTAACGCAGCAATCCACGCCGGGCTTATTTATTTTTATTGTATATAGGTTTGAAGCAGGGGGTCTACCTAGTTGAACCCTCATTAATTCCAGCTCCGGGGAAAACCCTGCTTCCAGAGATTATTTAGGGGTGACGGGGACGGTATCTCCTGCAAGTTTAAAGCTCCCGCGTCACATGGCTCAATAGGAAGCCGCACCTGATGACATCATGGCTTCCTATTGGTTAACAGGGGCTCTCCGGAGCTGATATGGGGTTCACCTCCGGAGACCCCCTACTTCAATTCTGTATGAAAAAATGATAAATCAATGGGGGAAAAACGGCATTGATTGTCTCTTTAGGAGCAGTGGGGCATTTAAACCTCTGAATCCCCCCCTCCTTCCTGTCCCCACCCCTCTTGTAACCCCTTCAACACCTTGATGAAGTCTTATAGCAATGATTACTTTGTGCTGCAACATAGTATTTGTCAGATCGGACAATAGGAACTTATGCTTTAAAGGAGAAATCCCACTTAAAGGTCTTTTTTTAAAACCTAACCTAAATGAGGGGGATCCCCCCTAGAGCTGATCGATGGGACCCCAATGCGCCCGGAAGCCACTGGACAAACTGAAAGATCCAAAATGGCCGTGGGGTCAGGGCTCTCCCTAGCAGCAAATTCTAAAGCCGCGACATCCTCAGAAATGTGAATCTGCGGCTTTCTGTTGGTGACCCGGCGGCCATGTTTTTAATCCGCCGCCATATTTGAAGCTTTTTTTTTTTGTTTCAAAACTGGTTAAAAAAAAAATACATATCTAGGGAACTGGAGGATCACTTAACAGCGACGAGGGACTCCCTGGCTCACGTAAGATTTAATCATCCCAGGCAGGATTACTGCTTTAAAGGAACAATCCTAATTAGCTCACAAAATAAACATTTTGTAAACAATGTAACCAAAGCAATATAACCATGCACAAAGCAAAGATCTAGCTATTTTGGTTTCTTTGAACACTGGGCAAGTATTTTCTTTTCAAACAGGACTTTGAATTGTGTTTGTCCATCAAGGGTTCCGCCCCAGGCCTAGCGCACCATGCCCTGGGCAGAAGACAAGGAAAGAAACGGAGAGGTTGGGCACGTTACCCGTGGGAGGTTCTGCTCAATCCCAATAACTATCGCACACAGGGAGGAGGCTCAGGGAATAAAAAACCCAGTGCGTGTGTCCGCTTATTTCTTTGTACAATAAAAGTTGTGTTACCTTACACCAGAGGTTCTCAACTCAGGTCAGGTTTTGAGGATATCCCTGCTTCAGCACAGGTGGGTCAATCAGTGGCTCAGTCAAAGCAGGTACATCCTGAAATCCTGACCTGTTGTGGGGTCTTGGGGACTGGAGTGGAGCACCCCTGCCTTACACAAGTCACAGCCATTGGCTCATTTTGGAACAATTAACAATTCTTCCACTTCTGGAAGTCGTTCCCGGAGTCTCTCAAATCCGCCTCCCGTCTAAGTTCTTTCAAGAATTCAGCTGTTTCCGACTTTAACCATGTTTGTAATATGATCAAAATGCTGTCCAAACTCTGACTGATACTATACTCGCTGCAAAAGACAGTAATTTGATAGTAGGAGGGGATTTTAATTGGGTAATGGATCCATTTATGGATATCTCAGCCCAGATTCAAGGGAAATCAAGGTTAAAACGGGCGCAAAAAGGCGTACGGGGGGTTTAAGGATATTTGGGGTCTGGAAGATTGCTGACGAATGTATAACCCTTTGGAAAGAGAATACACTTTTTTTTCTCACCCCCACATAATTCATTCTCCAGAATAGATGATATTTTTGCCAATAGTCAGGTAATGGGGAAGGTCACAGATACTAAAATAGAAGCTATAATCATCTTGGATCATGCCCCAGTATGGGTGGAGGTTAATATGGGTCAAAGAGCACGTGGCGATAGAATATGGAGATTTCTTTCTTACTTGTATAATACCGAAGAATTTAAATTTCTTCTAAATAATTGGTTTTATTTTAAGGAAACTAATGCGACTCATTGCAACGCAGGAAAGTTATTTTGGGAGACTGGGAAGGCAGTTTTAAGAGGGAAAATAGTTGCATATATAAATAAGAGAAGGAGATTGATTTAGAGTTCTCTAAGGCAAGCAAATAGTTAAATAATAGATTCCGTGCTTTCAAGATAAATCCCACTACAGATAACAGAGATGGTTATATGAGAGCCAAGGATTTGTGTGAGGTTTGGCGGCATAGAAAAGAACAAAAGAAAATGCAGTTTAGAGATCTAAACCTTTACAAGTTTGGCTAGAAACCCTATGAAGTCAAACCATATTCTGAGAATAAGGGGAAAATCGGGAGATATCACCACTAATCCTAGAGAGATAAATAAGGTTTTTCAAAATTTCTACCAAAACATATATAGTAAAAGCAATATAGACGAAGAGGCACAGTGTGATTTTCTGGGGGAAATTACCCTCCTTAAGTTAGACAGAGAAGAGCAGTGGATGTTAAATGCTCCTATAATGATTGAAGAGATATAGAAAATTCTATTAAAACGCTTAGAAATGGGAAACCGCCAGGTCCAGAGGGATTCACAGGAGTTTTCAGTGTCTGGCGCTCAGGTATTGTCACTCTTTGATAAAGCTCGATTGCGAGTGAAACGCGTTAGAGGCACAGGGGTTCTCTTCCCTCCTCTCAATTTTTAACCATGTCTGAATAAAGGATTTTTTTTCGTAGCACAGTCCAGCCTTTTTGATCTTTTCCTGCACCGTAGTGCCCGCTGATTCATCTTCCCTCCTGGTATATGATGAAATTGCCCCCTCCTCCTCCCCCCCCGTAAGAGAAGTGTTAAAATAAATTCTAGATAAACATGTTTGCAACTGTAACCTAAAACGTTATCAACTTTACTTTGTGCTCAGGACATACTTGAAAACGAGAGGTAACTCTCAATGTATCTTTCTCCTGGGTAAATATTTGATAAGTACAAATGTTGGCTCCCGTGAGGATTGCAACCTTACAACAAATAACAATTGACCACTCTTGTTCCAGATATGATGATTGCGTTGGGCCGGGGGTCACTGCAATATATCTTCCTACAGATGACCCCCCACCATACTCACTGGAAGACCCACACCTGGGACATGAATTAGCTCTCAACATCAGCGCGGGAGAGGGCTTGGGACAGACTGCACGGAGCTCAGAAGAGACTACATGCCCTCTCCTGACAGCCACATCCTTGTCCTCTGTCACCATCCAAGTGGCTCCATCATATGGAACTAGGAGCACGCTGAGCGTCCATCTTCCTCTTATACCAATGGACGTGCTGAAAGACACGTCTCCTCTGGACATTCCCGTGCGGGATGGTGATGTTTACACAGAACCATCTCAAGATGTTGCACAGTGTGAGGCATAAAGGGTTTGCTTGAGAAAAGTAAATGGATTGAATATTTAGCAATATCCTTGTGAAATTAATATTATTTTTCTTTGGAACGGATCAGAAATGTTAGTTTACTTGACTAACAGAAGACAAAGTCCCCCTCCCCAACCCCCTTATAATTAACATGACCAGTGGGAGACCTCGGATCGACTTCCTGCTTATTAAATGACTGAACTGAGAAGTGCAATTAGTGTGTAACTAGCAATAAATAAGTGCAATAGCGTTGTGCGTAGATGTTGATGCCTATAATTGTGCTTATGATACTTATCCTCGCACACAGACGGCAGGTTAAACAGAACGTAATTAGTTTGTCTCACCTATATGTATCAGTGCCACTTAGTGAGCTGGCTAAGACATCATTAACCACATAAATACCATTCTGTGATTCATTTTCACACTATGAATCTCTGGGCCTTTGCCAAGTGGCCTCGTTTGCATGTCACTACCCAGAATCCTCGGCTGTGGTTTAACCTCCGTATGACATATGGTAGTGGGGTGAATGAAGCAGGGTTAGGGGCCAGGGAAAGTCTCGCAAATAAACTCACAAGTTCTTTCTTTCTACTAATTCCTCCTTAAAAAAAAAACTCCATCCATGCAACAGTCGCAATCACTGTCTGTAATATATTTATTGTCTAATATTTTTTTTTTTTTTTTTTTTTACATTATCTTGGTCACTCTGATCATTTTTTTGTGTGCGTGAAATCCTCAAGTTATTTCATATTTTGGAGAAATGTTTGTGAAAAAGTATTACCAGCGCCTATTAACCATTTGGTGCTCTGCCCAGGTCACTGCAACACAGGGATCGCCACAACATTCTTCAGTTATGTATGAGCTAATAATGCAAGCAGCACAAATGTGCTATTATTCACTGCTCAGAAAGGTGTTACATGGGTGAGTGCAATGTATACAGCATGTTGCTCTATATGAAAGAATTAAAATTGGCACAAAAAGCAACCTCACTCAGCTTTCTCTTCCTCTTTCCGATGAAAGGTGTCTGTTTCAATTAACGAAAAAAACTTGAATTTTCTTAGACCTGTTTTTTGTACAAACTGTATTTCTTTCTACAGACTGCGCAATGTGATCCCTGTAATAGCACTTCCAGCATGTGTGCAAATGGCTGTCAGAGTTTTGTAACAAAAATAAAAGTCTGATATGCAGGGCAGTCGCATTATTTAACACGTCATATTAGCGCAGGGGTAGACAACTCCAGTCCTCAAGGGCCACCAACAGGTCAGGATATCCCTGCTTCGGCACAGGTGGCTCAATCAGTGGCTCAGTCGATGACTGCACAACCTGTGCTGAAGCAGAGATATCTTGAAAACATGAGCTATTGGTGGCCCTTGAGGATTGGAGTTGCCCATCTATGCATTAGCCGCATTTTCTATAAACAACGTCCCTCCCTTTGACACGGTGACTCATGAAGCCAGATCCGAGGTGTATGTCTCCCATCCACGAAACCCTTCCACTCAACGCACCCACAAACGCCCTCCAATCCAGTCACAGGCCGTCCTGGTTTTCACTCATCCCAAAGCATTCTGGGAGATGTCGTTATGTAATCGCTATTTTTAGGGGTTAAAATACGCGTCTGGATCCCCATCTCTCTGACAAGACCATGTGATGCAGGCTTTAACCCTTTCCCTGCCCAACGGTTGTACAACGCTTTGCATGATATACTATTGCTTGATAGTGTGTAGATGGCCCAAAATGGTAGTTAAAGGGTTAAACTAGGTTTAAATATGGAGGAAGGTCCAATCCCAGGTTTACGTAGTTTAGCTTTTTAAGTGAAACTTCTTTCGTGGCAGTGCCATCCACAAAAATCTCATAGGGGAAAAAAATGAAAATTGTCACGAAAATAAAAACAGAAGTGAGTGACTACACATAACTTATAGAGCACGATTCCAACTAATGTGGCAACGTAACATACTCCATATTACGCTACGAGACCGATGGAAAAATTAAGATGTACAGTTAGCCTGTCAAAGCCAATCCACAATCGACCAGTACATTAAGCAACAAAGACTTAGGTGGTTTGGACATCACCAGACTACCATACCAGCGCATCAACACCACACGACCATAGGCTGGAAAGTGGACCGAAATGCTCCAAAGAAAACGTGGTCGAACCAGGTGGCGCAAGATCTCAAACCGCTCCACTTCACAGTAGCTGAAGACCAAAAAGCCGCCCTAAATCGAAACCAATGGCGCAGAATCACTAGAGATGTATTGAACATCCTGCCGCTGGCCTCCACAACGCATCGCTCCTTACCTTATAAAAGATAAAGCAATGTCGTTTACGGAGTATATACCATATACACGTGGGGTTTTTACGTGCCATATTAATACACAAATGATTGTCAGGGACAGTCTAGGACTGTCCTGGTATTAAATCTCCCGTACCCACTGGTTATTCTCCAGTGGGAAGGGCAGCCCGCTCTATGGAGTGGACATGAAAATTAGGGCAGAGTGGGGTACTGAACCCAATCACAGATTTAACCAGTGTCATCTGAAACAGTTCCGCAAAATCTGCTGCAGGATCCTTCACCCAGTGCTTCAAAGGGGCCAGATCCGAAAAACCTTTCTAAGGCCTTGGCCATAATAAAAGCGACCGCGAGCACGACAGACCTCGAAACAGGTTCACGCGGCTGTCCCGAGCGTTATATGGCCTCCGTTGATACGTGACTGGAACATGGGCAGGAAGTAGGTGGAAATATTGAGGTTCGCCCGCATTAGTTCCAACGGCGGCGGCAGGAGAGGTCCCACGTCTGCAGATGGTTGAAGATGGACAGCGGTCGGGAGTGCGGCGGCAGGACAGGTCCCAAGTCTGCAGGCGAATGAAGATAAGAAGACAGCGAGCGGGAGATCATAATAGCAGGAGAGAGGAGCAGAGCAGCATAGGGGAACAGCTTGGGAGGTGCACACTGTAACACCGGAAGTTGGTCGGTGTCTGACTTCCGGTTACAGTGTGCACCTCCCAAGCCGTTCCCCTATGCCGCTCTGCTCCTCTCTCCTGCTATTATGATCTCCCGCCGCCGCTCGCCTGCCCGCTGTCTTCTTATCTTCATTCGCCTGCAGACTTGGGACCGTTCCTGCCACTGCCGCAAACCCGCCCGTTGTCCATCTTCAACCATCTGCAGACGTGGGACGTCTCCTGCCGCCGCCCGCTTCATCCTCCGCTGACATGGGAAAACATGGTAAGCGAAAAAGTAATTTTCCTCGAGTGTAAGGGCCAAATCAATGGCGCGTCTTACAATCGATGGGATCTTACAATCAGTGGCGTCTTACAATAGATGGTGCGTCTTACAATCGATGGTGCATCTTACAATCAATGGTGCGTCTTACAATTGAGGCAATACAGATGCACCCATGGGCAGCAGTAGTTACTTTCACTTTCACTTTGTGTGTGTGACTTCCGGGCCTGGGACCTCGCGCAGAGTGTCTGAGCGACAGGAACGGCGGCCAATGAGAGCTCCGCATCACCCAATGTAACCGCTGCTTCCCCCGGTTCAGGGCGGTAACTTCCTGCTCTCCGGTCCCGGGCTCTCCGAACATGAGGGGAGCGGCGGCGGCGGAGGAGAGGCGGGCTCTGTACCGGGAATATCTCTGTGACGCGGGGAGCGTGCTGCCGTGCAGCCACGTGCCCGGTAATAACCCGCGGGCGGCGCGCGTCAGCTCCGCGTGCCTCGGGGGTCTGCACTGCCAGCTGATCGAGGAGAACTACCGGAGGAGTGGGGGCGCGGAGCACGGGGCGGAGGGGCTGAGGCGCCTGGCGAAGGGGTTTGAGATTCTGGAGCGCGTCTGCGTCAATGTGTTTCTGTATCCGTGGCGCAAGGAGATCCGGACCCTCAAGGTGGGAAGCGGCACGTACGGCAGCACCGAGTCTGGGGGGGAGGAGAGAGGGGGGGATGTGGTTCACTTCCTGTCCCAGTAGGGGCCACACCGGGATTTAGGGGTAGCACTCTCAGGGGAATTTGCGTGTGAATAGGATGTTGGGTGGTTGCCTCGAAATCCTGGTGTGGCCGGCAGAGGGGGCGGGATCCTCGGGAGAAGTTTGGGAGAAGGGGGTTCCTGTAGTGGGATTTAGGAAGGGGAGGGGGTTCCTGCAGTGGGATTTGGGAAGGGGAGGGGGTTCCTGCAGTGGGATTTGGGAAGGGGAGGGGGTTCCTGCAGTGGGATTTGGTAAGGGGAGGGGGGTTCCTGCAGTGGGATTTGGGAAGGGGAGGGGGTTCCTGCAGTGGGATTTGGGAAGGGGAGGGGGGTTCCTACAGTGGGATTTGGGAAGGGGAGGGGGGTTCCTACAGTGGGATTTGGGAAGGGGAGGGGGTTCCTGCAGGGGGATTTGGGAAGGGGAGGGGGGTTCCTGCAGTGGGATTTGGGAAGGGGAGGGGGGTTCCTGCAGTGGGATTTGGGAAGGGGGGTTCCTGCAGTGGGATTTGGGAAGGGGAGGGGGGTTCCTGCAGTGGGATTTGGGAAGGGGAGGGGGGTTCCTGCAGTGGGATTTGGGAAGGGGAGGGGTGTCCCTGCAGTTTATTACTGTTTATAAAATGTGTTACCAGGAAGCAATACATTGAGAGCTACCTCTCGTTTTCAAGTATGTCCTGGGCACAGAGTTACTATGACAAACAATACATGGTTACAAATACAGTTACATAAATTAACAGGGTTATACATTATATACAAGACATAGCATGCACAGTTAGAGATAATATATATTATAGGTGTATGTAACAGTTACACACCAGATTAAAATGTGAGACAGCTTTAATTTTGAAAGAACATGGGTCTCGGCCAGGCAGGGAGCGGGTGTGCTGGCGCTCGTGCACTGTGCCCTGCTCAACCGGGCGATTCGTGGCCACGACGTCACAGAGCTGGTTACCGGGCAAGACTAAAGGACCTTAATATGTGCAGCAGGGGGGAAGCATGTTCCATAGAAAGAGAAGCGCACGAACAAGAGGTCGTTCTCTGACGCCAGAGGGTGGCAGCTAAGGGGAAATGTGAGGAAGTACTTCTTCACAGAACGGGTAGTAGGTTTGAGGAACAGCATCCCAACAGAGGTGGTAGGGGCTAATACAATAAGGCAAGGGGGCACAAACGTTTTTTTCCCTGCGCCCCTCTGCCGGCGGTCCCCTCACCTCCACGCCTCACCCCTGCTCCGGCGTCATGACGTCACGTGGCCATAGCAACGTGACGCCGCGTTGCCATGGTGCGTGTGAGAAGCCGCCAGAGCCAAGGTAAGTTAGGTTTACAGAGGCTCTGCAGCTCCCACAGCACTTAATTTAAGTGCCTTTGGAAGCGCGCAGGGCCTCTGTAAACCCCGCCGCCCCCCCCCCCCCCGCACTCTGTCTCGCACCCCTGTAATAAGGGAATTAAAAAATGCTTGTGATAGACATAAGACTAAATCCTAAATGCGAAAGTCACAGATCAAATGGGGCGTGAAGTTTTACAGTCCATGGTAACATTTGAAGACACAAGGTGGGCCAGGTGGTTCTAAGCAAAAAAAAATTGTTTTAAATAACCTGTGTGACAGGTTATCCTAATAAGGACGAATGACTTCTCTCTGCCATTAACTTCCTGCTGCAGAGTTTGGGCTTTGGGATGTGTAAGTAAAATACAGAAACGACATGTTGAATTTTAAAAAGGGAAGGAAATGAGCGGATGCTGATTATTTAAAGCAAAGAAGGGGGGAGAGCCGTGTTGGTCCTTTCTTTCATGTAGTAACACAGGAGGGAGAGGGAGAAGCGGGTATGATGCCTTTTATTGGACCAACACGTAGTTGATGTTACAAGCTGTCGAACCTATAACGCAGGGGCGTGCAAGGTTTTTTTGCTGTGCCCCCCCCCTGTGTGAGGGTAACAGCGCTCGCCCCCCCCCCCCCTCTCCAGTGACCCGGTGTCAAATGACGTCGAGGATCACGTCACGTGACCCCTCCGCATAATTTGACGTGACCAGAAGCCGACTGAATCCTGGTAAGTTGAGGTTGCAGAAGCCATGCGCGCTGCAGAAGCCTTGCGCGTTCCTCCGGCATTTAAATGCCTCTGGGAAGAGCGCAGGGCCTCTGCAATTGCCGCGCCTCCCCCCCCCCCCCCAGTTTGCGCACCCCTGCTCTAAGGGACCTTCAACCGGTAACCCCCTGAGAGGTTAGACAGCTTGTAACATATCAACACCTTGTTGGACCAATAAAAAGGTATCATACACCCTGCTCGCTCTCCCTCCTTTGATTATTTAAAGCACATTATGGACTTTCACATAGAAATAACATTTTACAAGGGATTATTTCTTCAATTAACCAAACACAAACGGTACCATTTTGATTTGTCTTTTCTTTTTTTTTTCCAGAAATTTACTGGGAATTTTGTATACTTTGTCCAGCCCGTGATCCCGGAACATGCAGCGAAACAAATCCTTCACAGAGCGGGGTACACCGAGGTCACAGAAACAGAGTATCTCCTTCCAGGGGAAATAAACCCAGAGGAAGCCAAGCAAACCGCCTTTGAATTATTTCTGGCGAGAATACAGTGTGAAGAGATCATTCGGCTGATAAGAGAAGACAAATCGGACTGTGTGAATATCTTCTTTAAAGGATCGTGCTCTGAAAGGGACAGTGAGACCGACAGTGAAAAAACAGCACAGGATTTCGCCAGCAAAAATAACGCAAAAGCTGCCAATTTTGTCGAGTTGCGATCTACCGAAGGCACCAATAAACTACACTTCACTGGCACAAAACTCGAGACAGGGGGAGAGGATTTGGAGGTTACACATCGAAAGGACAAACTTGTAACCAGCCAAGACATTGCCAGTGAATCTCTCACCTACGCTTTTTATAACAGCAAACATGCTGATAGTGAGGCGTTCCTAAATAAATACAGCGACCTGAACTTAGCCCAGCAGCCGATTCTGCCCAGAGATCTCAGTAGAATGAGAGAAAGAAATGTGAAGCGCAGAGAGAAGGCAGCGGCGATAAGTCCGCTGGAAGAGTCGCTATCTGCAGAGGTGACCTGGCCTGTCCCTACCTCACAGCTCCCAGAATCCTGTGCGCTTGACGCGGAAGCAAACCGGAAACCTGCCAGTGAAGCGGCTTGGTGCAAAGGAGGAGCGCTCGTCCATGAAACCGTGAGAGTTAGCAGCGGTAAAGGCAGCGACGTGGGCAAGTCCGCCTGTTGCCAAAGTAAATCGGGCGATATCGAGAACCCAAATGTTAATCTCCTGCTCAGCGAGTCTCCTGTTGAGTTCAACATATCCAAAAAGCACGGGCAGTCCGAGCGGTCAGTCACCAAGCTGAAAACGGAGAAAATGACCGATGAGGAATTAGCCTACCCAGTAGAGGAGACGCTACCCCCGGAGAACGCAAAGCCTGCAAGTAGCAGCAATTTGAGCAACCGCGAATCCAGTAGAACCAGCAAGAGCAAAGGATTTCTGTATGACCCGGTCACAAACTCCGCTGCCATTGGGGTGACCTTTTCTACACCCCACGTCATGTGTCCAATCAGTAAAGGTGTTGAATGCAGTGCCGATACGGAGACTGCGAGGCAGCACGTCCGAGAGCCTCCCAGCTCCCTGTATATCCCCCCGGAAGAGGCAGAGAGACAATGTGTGAGGATCCGAGACCTGCAGCCGGTGGAGGATCACTTTCAAGCCCATTCCTCGTCGGCAGAAATCGTCCTGATTGACGAGTCCTCATTTAACATGAATGTAGACACGAGGGAGGACTTTGTGATCATCAGCAAGAGAGAGAATCTCTGAGTGGAAGGAGGGGTTACATGGAAGGAAGCGTGTTCCTGGAAGTCACAACAATGTACATTTGAAATCTGATTGTTGCTATAATGCAGCGGCCCTGATCTGAAGGGGTCATTTGTTAAAAGGGATCGTGGTGTATTGCAAGGTGGGCAAGTCACGTCCTTAAGCCCCCCCCCCCCCCCCAACAGGTCAGGTTTTTAGGATATCCCAGCTTCAGCACAAGGTGGCTCAGTCAGACAGCCACTGATTGAGCCGCCTGTAATGAACAGGGATATCCTCAAAACCTGACCTGTTGGGGAGGAGAGGGGGGAGGGTTGAGGACTGGAGTTGAGCACCCCTGTTGTATTGTATAATGATTCTGAGTATCTCTTTGCACTTCCAGTCTGCCATAGAGTTTAAATTAGCCAAAGCCCGCACAGTGTGGCCGCGATTCAGCCAATGAGGGTGAAGCTGTCACGGCCACGTCGTCGCATCGCCTGCAGTGCAGGTTTTGCGCGCACTTACGTCGCAGCTATAAACGAGGCCTATTACACCTGAAGCATTGTGCTCTTCCTGACCCAGGTTTATTGGGGTTCAATACACGTTTGTATGTGTTTCATTATGATCAGAATGACATTGGATTTTAGCAAATTCGGTTTTGGGGTGGCTATTATTCCCTTCCACAACATATGCAACAATTTTTTTAAATGTTTATATATATATATATATATATATATATATATATATATATATATATATACACACACACCACCAGAAATTATGAAGAATATCTATTATATGTATATGTATCAAATGAGTACAAATACCCGAGCAAAACCCAGATTGAGTTTGTTGATGCGATGATTTCTGGTTATGTGGTGCTTCACGGTTCTTCAAATTACTATTGAATAAATCTCAGGTATTTTTCGATCTCCTTCCTGTTTACAGGCGGCGAAACCATGCAATAGTTTTGTATGTTCAGCGGCGATGTCAGAATAGAAGGAAGCATATTTCAGAGACAAGAGAAGTGGAACTAGAGGCCGTTCTCTGACACGGGAGGGTGGCAGCTATGGGGAAATGTGAGGAAGTATTCCTTCATGGAAAGGGTGGTAGATTCATAAAACAGCCTCCCAGCAGAGGTGGTAGAGGGTAATTCAATAAGGGAAATACAACATGCTTGGGATAGACATAATGTAGGGTTGCCAGGGGTCCAGTATTGAACCGGACTGTCCTTTATTTGTACCCTGTCCAGTAAAAAAAATGAGGTAATACTGGACATGTATGTGTCCAGTATTACCTCTCTGAACATAGTGACCTGGGAGGGAGGGCAATGGGATTTCCCTGGCCAAGGAGAGAGCAGGGCTGTTGCTAAGGGGCAACTTCCTCCTGATTGGCTGCATTACCCACCAGCAGCCAATCAGGAGGAAGTGTCGGGAGCCCTGGGATGGGACCAAGGGGAGCAGGAAACAGCCTGGAGCGAAGAAGGGTGTGTGTCTGTGTGTCCGACCTTTCACCATTGTGTCCGGTATTTTTGGAGATGCCACCTGGAGACCCTAGTGGCTAAATCATAAATGTGACAGGCAATGATCTAATAGGGTCTGGAGTTTCATAGGAAATAGGAAAATGAGCAGTCTGGGCCCAGGGGTTCTTATCGGCTATAAAATTCTACATTTCTATGTATGAAACCAGGATAAGTGTCTAATATTGTAGATGTCCTGGTCCCCACAGTGTAATTCTCGCAAGATCCTACAGGGGTAAACATTGGCAAGACATCTCCTGGGAACATTAACACCAGCTACAAGAGTCTATGAAATCAGAGCAGATTTATCAGCAAAATGTGGCACCTGGAAATATACAGCGATAATCACGTTTTCAAGTATGTCCTGGTATTTAAAAAAATAAACAGATTTCAGGTTCTATTGAAACATAAAGAAGTATATGTCTGCTGGAGGCCGGGCAAAAGTCAGATAGAAATCCTAGTTGTTTGAACAGACACCCGGGACCTGCTCATCACAGGGCCCCTCTCTGCCAAGTGGGGAATGATGTACTAGAGATAGACAGGCAGGGTGGATATATAGAAGAGCTTGCCAGCAATTAATTCATACGGTAAAGAACACAGATAAATCCCTTGGCGCCGTGTTGTACAACAACCCTTCACACGTTAAATCTGACACTTTAATCATTAAAACGGGATTAACCTCCCCAGCGTAAACATGAGACCACGCGGGCGGGGGGGGGGGGGGGTGATCCCAAAACCTAATTACAGAAGACAGGCTTCATATCTCAGTGTGTCATTCCTGGTAACATCCATGGAGGTCTCTGTACCCAGGTCTGCCAGCTGGAAAACAAGGCATAAAAAGCGCCACATTCATCAATGGAAAGGAACCACATTGGGAGCAGCTGGAGACTTCCTGTCTGATAAATGCAGTCATTTTTTTCTGCACCGATTTCCCCTCCCCCCTGTTTTTCAATCTGGAGATTTTAGTATATAACTTGCTTTAAAGTATAAACATTAATAAAGAAACAATCCATGTGATATCCTACATGCTTTTTTTTTTTCCATCAGTTTTGTAGTATTAGTTAACTTCGTTATTTTTTTTAAATTCAACTCAATGCCATTTTTAATGAGTTAATATAATGAGCATCTTTTGATTTCTATGGCCGTGATTATACAGAAAAACGCGCGCTGCGTGTAGTGGCACCGCGCACCTGAAAAACATTAACAAAAAAAAACAATAGCAGCGCTTATACCTGTTGCGGCGTGCGAGCTGCGTGGAAACCGCAGGGCGGATGTCTCCTGGCGCAACCTTCAGATTTGTTCTTGGCTGGCGTCGGCTTGTCACGTGAGTGGTTCCAGCCAATGAGGGTGAACCGCTCATGGCCACGCCTCCCTGTCTCTGCTGTTTCCCTGGTATAATCAAGATGCCGCTCGGCAGCAGCATGAGGGTGATGTCAGCGGATCGCTCTGACGCTCGGCGGCATCTGGTATAATCGAGCCCTATAGCAGGCTTTAGCACACATCCCCGTTTACACTACAGGTATCAATATTCTGGGAGTGGACATGCAGAGGCCCAGAAGTACTAAACCGCGGTAAGCCCTAACCCAGGGGGGCTCAACTCCAGTCCTCAAATCCCCCCTGCCCCCCAACAGGTCAGGTTTTCAGGATATCTTAGCTTCAGCATAGTTGGCTCAGTCTTCGACTGGGATATCCTGAAAACCTGACCTGTTGTGGGGGGCTGGAAATGAGCACCCCAGACCTAACCCACTAAGTTCTATTACAGTACTTATTGGGGTTTGAGGTTCTAGTGAATGGGACTTTAAGAATTGCAACATTTTAGCACAATTAAGTAACTTTGGGCCGGAGCGTGGTTACATTCTAACCTCCTAATTCCTTTTTGAGATGTATCACTGATAGCAGCAAACGCCAGAAACCTCACTGGATTCGTACATACCGAAAGTCACAATTATTCCATTCAAATCTTTGCATACAAGCAAAATCCCCAAATGTCACCTAGTTTGGTCCCTGGACAGTGACAATTCCCCCCGACTCAGGAATCTAACAAAATAATTTCACACGGCACAGGGGCAGTGATATGTGGTTTCTCTTTATTAACCCCGACGGTCATTTTTTAATGTAACAGCTTCCAAACTTGTATAAAATGGTACCGTCTCTTCCAGGAATGTCGACACAACACAATTATTATTTTATACCAAATGATTTGTTTACAAAAAATAAATAATGCAAAGCAACCGCCGCGAGCTTTATGTTTAGCCTCTGGCAAAAAGGGGTTAAGAATCATTATCGCGCCAATCGTCCCCAGCAATGTGTTCTGCAGGCGCCAAACGTTACCGCCAGCGCCTCCTGTCCCAATCACTCTAAACCGGGGGTGGCCAATTCCAGTCCTCAAGAACCACCAATAGGTCAGGTATTCGGGATATCCCTGCTTCAGCACAGGTGGTGCACTCATGACTAAGGCCGCGCTTATAGTCCCGACTACAGCGACGGCACGTAGCGCAAAAACAAGTATATAATTCGTCGCGTGCTCCTATAGTGGGCGCGGGCCAGCGACAAACATCGCTGGAAGTCAATGGAAATTTATTTTTTCGGCGACCGCCACGCGCCGTCAGTGGCACGTGAGTGGTTCAGCCAATGAGGGCGAACCGCTCGCAGCCACGCGCCCCGGTCGCCGTCTCGTCTCATACACTATCAGCTTAAATCGGTATTACAACTGTGACGGATGACGCCACGTCACCGGGATTATAAGCGCGGCCTAAACCACCTGTGCTGAAGCTGGGATATCCTGAAAACCTGACCTGTTTGGTGGCCATTGAGGAGTGGAGTTGGCCGCCCCTGCGCTAAACCTTGCCCATCATACAAAGCAATCCTTTGTCCCTATACCAGAAGGGTTAAAAAAAACCTGGAATGGGCTTGCTTTTATTTTGTTGCTGGATCCTCTGGCAGCACAGGGGTTAAGACGCATAATCCAAAATAAAAGGCAAACACCATAAAAATAACTAAACAAAATCAGTAAATAAATAAAATTTGGTTTGTGGTCCCATAGAATGAGCTGTGTTGTTCCCGTATCCCCCCCTCCCCCGAGTGTGCGTTACACGCACTGCGCTGTGTCGGAGAGGATCCTTCCCCGATGCTCCTCGTAGTGCCGGCTCATCTCCTCCCGGTTTGAATTGGCATCTATTACCTGGGTCACAAATAAGAATAAAACATTTTTTGTAAGAAAAAGGTGCACATTCAAATGTTAATAGCAGAACAAGCTCCTGCCCCCTGAGAGCTTACACCCCAATTCTTTTTTTTGGTTAAGAAAACCTATTTATATTGGGAGATTCTGAGGGACCCCAACCCTCTCTAATAGCGCGTCTGAGATCAGATGCATTGTAAGGAACCCCGACCCTCTCTAATAGCGCGTCTGAGACCAGATGCATTGTAAGGAACCCCAACCCCCTCTAATAGCGCGTCTGAGACCAGATGCATTGTAAGGAACCCCAACCCCCTCTAATAGCGCGACTGCGATCAGATGCATTGTAAGGAACCCCAACCCCCTCTAATAGCGCGTCTGAGACCAGATGCATTGTAAGGAACCCCAACCCCCTCTAATAGCGCGTCTGAGACCAGATGCATTGTAAGGAACCCCAACCCCCTCTAATAGCGCGACTGCGATCAGATGCATTGTAAGGAACCCCAACCCCCTCTAATAGCCCGTCTGAGACCAGATGCATTGTAAATTCTTCTCTATTTGGTATAATTTTGAAATTGCCTGAACATTGCAGGGAACCCAAAGGTTCCTAGGAAAAACAGCTCTAAGAGATGTATGTTGTCTTAGTGTTTGTGCATCTCTTTGCACAAGGGCAATGCGATTACTTTCAGTCGTGTGTTAAGTATATCATGTATTTAGTGATGTTCTCCGTGTAATTTTAGTGTCCGAGGCACAGAATGACCTGCCCTGGACCATAAAGGACTGAAACACACAACTGTCATACTTACAAGGACAGGCGCGGGCACCGCAAACGAGCTTTGCTTAACGAGCCACTCTTCGTGGAGACTGTGGATCGCAGACAAATATTCCTGCGGGAGAAAACATCCGCAGCAATTTGTGAACATTGGCCGAGTGCAAGAAACGCAGAAACAAGTGTACCTTTTTTGGGTGCTCATTGCCATACAATGCACATTTATGTTTAATGGGAAGTATCAGCAGAGGAAGTACCCAGCTGCTCACCTCAATCACTAACGGGTTACTGCCGGTCATCTGCAATTATTTCTCACTGCATTTACCCCACCTCTCGTTAGCATCCCGCCTCCATTATGTACTGTCCAACCCCAGTCCTCAATGGCTACCAACAGGTCAGGTTTTCAGGATCTCTGATTCAGCACAAATGGCTCAGTTCCTGCTTCAGCACAGGTGGCTCAATCAGAGGCTCAGATTGAGCCACCTGTGCTGAAGCAGGGATATTTTGAAAACCTGACCTATTGGTAGCTCCAGGAAAAAAGAAGGACAGGCATCCAGAGCAGCAGCAAGGTATGGCAAAAAAACATCTGATCCAATCCTGGTCAGAAAGGCTTTACTGTACACACAACTTGACAGGCAAGTTCATGTACTCCCTCTTACGCGTTTCACGCCGCAGGGCCCTAGTCAAGGACAAGGGAGCAATGGCTGAACAGACATTTAAAATGGGGAAAAAAAGCCTGCCAAATCGCAGGTGCACACAATTAGGAATAAGATGCTAACATCAAAAAGCAACCAATCCTGATCCTAAGGATATTTCCCCAGTGACCTATCTTAATAATAATGAGGTCAGTGAACAGACATAAAAAGGCATTACTAGTTAAACGATACATATAAGAAAAAGATCTTGACTATTGAATGACAGCATCTAAACTTCAATTTGGCAACATTGTAATGTTGCAAAGTTAAAAAGTATTCCACCGCAACAAAAGAAATTGTCATTTTATTCAACTTACTCATATCTAGGACCTCCTTGTAAAGGTTTCTTACCTAATTATACTGTCCACTGAGGTAACATCATCATTCACACAAAGTGTGTGTGTGTGTGTATATATATATCAGTCCAACTATCACATAGCAACTTAAACTCTTCCGTATTTTATGTAGCTAAAGCATTTTTAAATAGGAAAGAATTAGACTACAGTGATGTATAGTGTCCTTATTCATTATGGTGATAATTATCACCCGATATCTCTGGGCAGCAATGTTCAATGTGAGGATGGGCTGTGAAATATCAAAAATTGGTTGCTAAATAGAAATGTGAAAATATTAAAAACACAATGCATGGAAATGCAACAAATAACCTCTAAACACAATCAAAATATAGGGGCTTATGCAGAGAGGAACGTTATTTAATGTGAAAACGGCAAGAAAATAGCCACAGAATTGGAGCAAGTTATGGTCGTATGCTGAAAGCTGCGTTACCTCATTTTTCTGATGAGATTCAAAATTGCCAAGTTTTTCTGGCTAGATTGAACTCGCTATAATATAGGGCAGAATGGCGAGTTGCAGTGCATCTATGCTACCTGCATACCACCCTATTTTAACATGGCGAATTTACCAATCTCTCCACGTGTTTGGCAATTTTTAAAGTAAAGAAACCTGCTGTGGCGAATTTTATGAATCTCTCCATGTTCTCTGCAGGACAAGCTTCTCTGGTACGTATTTTCGCCAAAAGATGGGGCTATTTCCCTTCTCTATCCTCTCTGCATAAGCCCCATAGTCTGGAGAATTCAATATTGGCCAACCAATTTGACCAATGCTTTCTCTATTCCTATTCCTATCCCATAGTTCATGATAGAAAGGGATATTAAAATGATGTATGACTATGATATAGTGTGTTGGGGGAAATACGAGAGAAATAGAATTGGAAAGAGGGTTGGGAAAGGGGGAGAGGGAGAGGGGGGATGGGGTGGAGGGGAGGGCAAGAAAGGGGAAGGAAAAGATGGCCGAATGATTGAATAAAGAATAAAATAAAAAAACATAAAAAAACACCCAAGATGCATAAACGTTCTGTGAGAAAAAAGTACAACCGTGTAGTATCTCTGAAGAAAAAACTTTAAAGAAAACACTTTAGGTCACAATTGATATTGAGGCCATTCGGATGTTATGTATTTAATACAAAAACCCAATGAGCCCCTCGTTGGTGTAATATTTTTGTTCTATCCCCACCTCGTGTTGGTGGGGGGAATGTGCTCCAAGGCTATACATCTGAACGTACTCAAAGAGCCATTGGGACATCAAGTGTAGTGTTTAGCCACAGGGTGTAGCATATCTTTTTTAGAAATGAGTCTGAGATGTTCTAGCATACGTATTTGTAATGGTTTTGGTGTAAGACCTACGTTTTGTTTATGGCACCCACACATCAAAAGATACACCACAAAGTTGGTATTACACGAGATGAACGAAGGAATTTTAAAGACTTTATTCTTCTCTCGATTCTGAAAGGTTTTAGTCTTTATAATATGTGGACAAACTTGACCACTATTGGTAGCCCCTGAGGACTGGAGCTGGCCACCCCTGCCCTATTTGTAGAGGCTCATTATCAACACAACAGGCGGTGACCATGCCGGCTTCAACCGGCGGAGCAGCAGGAAACAGGCAGAGAGTAACCAGACTGTATTCTCCTAGGGAGTCTTACATCTCATAGGGCCAGGGTGGGAAAACTTGTTGCCATTCGCCACTTGTGGCGAATTGGCAGTGAAACTGTGGCGAATAGAGCCCCCCCTGCTTCTTACTGCACTGGCAGCCACAGGAACAGGAGAAGCAGCAGCAGCACAGAGAGGAAGCTCTCTCTCCTCCCCCCCTGCTTCTTACTGCACCGCCAGCCACAGGGACAAGACAAGTAGCACGGAGAGGAAGGTCTCTCTCCTCCCCCCCCCCCTGCTTCTTACTGCACTGGCAGCCACAGGGACAGGAGAAGCTCCAGCCACTGTCGGGGTTGAGAGTGACTTCGGCTGTACTGATCCGCTCCACCATGAGCCGGAGAGAAGCCCCCAGCACAGCCTCTTTAAACTCCCACAGCCTGCATAAGCCCCCACCACCCGGCTTAGGATACCCCCCCCCCCCGATGCCCTCTCCTGCACCCCATATCCCCACTCATGCTGCCTTCATGCTCCCAGACCACCCCCTATCAGGCTGCCCAGATCTCCCCCCCAGACTGCCCTGACCCTCCCCTCTCATGCTGCCCTCATCATCCCCTCTTAAGCTGCCCTCATCATCCCCTCCCACGCTGCCCTCATCATCCCCTCCCATGCTGCCCAGACCACCCCCCTCCCCCACAGCTGCACCAAACCTGCCCCCACTGCTGCTGCGGAGTTACCCTTTCCCGCCATCACAGTTCCTCTGCCCTACGCCCCACGCGTTATACACCCTCCTATGCGCCCTACGCATAGGATGGGGGGGGTGTGCTTGATGATGAGGGGGACTGCTGAAAGGGACTGGGGGAGATCTAGGGTGCTGGGGGAAAATCAAGGGTGCTGGGGGGAGATGATGATGATGGGGGTTAAATGAGATGGTGATGAGGTGATGATGATGAGGAGGGTAGTGGTGGTGGCGTGAGAGGAGGATGAAGAGGGGGTGAGAGGAGGAGGGGGGTGAGAGGATGAGGGGAGTTGCGGTGGGAGAATTTATAAACTTGTTCAAACAGTGTGTGTTGTTTAAAATTTTTGCATGCGCAACATAATACCTCAATGTTTACATGGTGTGGCTATTTTCACTTCTAATTTGCCACACCTGTGGCTACATTGAAAAATAGGTTGCCCACCCCTGTCATAGGGAGTCGTGAGAGTGCGGCCTCCCTGCCTCTACTTCCATGTGCACAGCATTTGTTCAGTCAGAGCGGGATTCTTATACACATGTTGTTCCTTCTCTTCTTAACTATAAAGCTTCAACCAACAACCTGCCTGCAAAACCCTTTGGCACCAACCTGTGGCGTCACGCTGCTTACAAAGCACGGAGATCCCATCGCAGCGTCTCTATCGTGGAAACTAGTGTATACTAGCTGAGAGCCCCGGCGTTGCCCGGGATGTTTGTGGTGTGGGTGTGGCATTTGGGTGAGGAGTGGTCAACGCGGCCCATGTGCGGTGGTAGTGCTGCTGTGGCTGTACTGATGGTGATTGTATCGGTGTGCTGATTTTGGAGGGTTTGGTGCTGATGTGGGGGTGCGGATGTGGGGGTGCGGATGTGGGTGTGCCGATGGGGGAGGTGCAAAGGTGCCGATGTGTGGTTGCTGATGGTGTTGATGGGGGCTGGGAATGGCGGGGAGCCGAGAATGCCAGTGTGCTGGGGGGGCATGGGATAGCGGTGTGCTGATGTGGTTTTGCTGGGGATAGTGTGTGTGTGTATACGTGTGTGTGTATACACACGTGTGTGTGTATACACGTGTGTGTGTATACACGTGTGTGTGTATACACGTGTGTGTGTATACATGTTTGTGTGTGTGTATACATGTTTGTGTGTATACATTGTATGTGTGTGTGTGTGTATACATGTGTACGTGTGTGTGTGTGTGTACGTGTGTGTGTGTATACGTGTGTGTATACACATGTGTGTGTATACACATGTGTGTATAGACGTGTATACACATGTGTGTGTAGACATTGTGTGTATGTATATATTGTGTGTGTGTGTATACATGTGTACGTGTGTGTATACACATGTGTATACACATGTGTGTATACATGTTTGTGTGTGTCTATACATGTTTGTGTGTATACATAGTATGTGTGTGTGTGTGTGTGTGTGTACATGTGTGTGTGTGTGTACATTTGTGTGTGTGTACATTTGTGTGTGTATACATTTGTGTGTGTGTATACATGTTTGTGTGTGTGTATACATGTTTGTGTGTGTGTATACGTGTGTGTATACATGTGTGTGTATACACGTGTGTGTGTGTGTGTGTATACATGTGTGTGTGTATACAGTATGTGTACATGTGCGTGTGTGTATGTCTCCATGTGTGTGTATACACATGTGTATATACACATGTGTATACACGTGTGTATACACGTGTGTATACATGTTTGTGTGTATACATAGTATGTGTGTGTGTGTGTGTATACATGTGTGTGTGTACATTTGTGTGTATACATGTTTGTGTGTGTATACACGTGTGTATGTGTGTGTGTGTGTGTGTGTGTGTGTATACATGTGTGTGTATACATGTGTGTGTGTATACATGTGTGTGTGTATACATGTGTGTGTGTATACATTATGTGTATGTATACATGTGTGTGTGTGTGTGTACGTGTGTGTGTGTGTGTACATGTGCGTGTGTGTATGTCTCCATGTGTGTGTGTATGTCTCCATGTGTGTGTGTACGTGTACATGTGTGTGAGTATACGTGTACATGTGTGTGTGTGTACGTGTCTACGTGTACATGTGTGTGTGTGTCTACGTGTACATGTGTGTGTGTCTACGTGCGTGTGTATACGTGTGTGTGTGTGTCTACGTGTGTGTCTACGTGTGTGTGTGTATACGTGTGTGTGCGTATACGTGTGTATGTGTGTCTACGTGTGTGTGTGTGTCTACGTGTGCGTGCGTATACGTGTGTGTGTGTGTCTACGTCTGTGTGTGTGTCTACGTGTGTGTGTGTACACGTGTGTCTACGTGTGTGTTTGTACGTGTGTGTGTGTGTGTGTGTGTGTATACGTGTGTATACGTGTGTGTACGTGTGTGTGTGTGTATACGTGTGTGTCTGTGTGTATACGTGTGTGTGTGTGTGTATAGGTGTGTGTGTGTGTGTATAGGTGTGTGTCTGTGTGTGTATAGGTGTGTGTCTGTGTGTATAGGTGTGTCTGTGTGTCTACGTGTGTCTGTGTGTCTACGTGTGCCTGTGTGTATACGTGTGTGTGTGTATACGTGTGTCTGTATAGGTGTGTGTGTGTGTGTGTGTGTGTGTGTGTGCGTGTGTGTCTGTCTACGTGTGTGTGTGTCTGTCTACATGTGTGTGTGTGTCTACATGTGTGTGTCTGTGGACGTGTGTGTGTGCCTACATGTGTGTGTGTGTGTGTGTGTGCCTACATGTGTGTGTGTGCGCCTACATGTGTGTGTGTGTGGTCTCTGTGTGTGTGTGTCTCTGTGTATGTGTATGTGTATGTATATATATATATATCTTATACTATATTAGTGAAAGCACTGTATGTTTGCCTGCCTGGATGTCCGGTGTCCCTAGCGGCAATCTCATTGGTCCCTTGGGCCGCCCGCCCCCGCACACCTCTCATTGGCCTCACACACTCACACCACCCCCTTGGCCCGCCCCTGAGGCGGAGTGACGGGCCAAAGGTCCACAAAAAAAAAAAAAAAACCACACACACACACACACACACACACACACACACACACACACACACACACACACACACACTCACACTCTCCCACCCCCCCAAGCTCACACACACCTCACCCCCCCCCAAGCTTACCCCCCCCCAAGCTCACACACCCCCCCCAAGCTCACACCCCCCCCCCCCCCAAGCTCACACCCCGGCGCCGCTACAGTCAGCGGGGGAGCGGAGCGAGCGCCCGGGACACACGCGGGGGAGCGGCCACAACACGCTGCCTCCCGCCTCACATCCACGTGGGAGCGGCCGGATGGGTGAGGCAGCATACCCACGGGCCTCGCCGCACGCTCCTCGGCACCGGCTCACCTCTCCCACCCCCCTCACAGCAAAGACCAGCCTACCCGGCGCCGCCTGCAACGCTCCTCGGCACTGCCGCCTCACCTCGAGCCGGAGGGCAGCGGGGGGGCTCCCGCCCTGCAGGAGGCCTCACCTCGAGCGGGGGGGCTCCCGCCCTGCAGGAGGCCTCACCTCGAGCCGGAGGGCAGCGGGGGGGCTCCCGCCCTGCAGGAGGCTTCACCTCGAGCCGGTGGGCAGCGGGGGGGCTCCCGCCCTGCAGGAGGCCTCACCTCGAGCCGGAGGCAGCGGGGGGGGCTCCCGCCCTGCAGGAGGCCTCACCTCGAGCCGGAGGGCAGCGGGGGGGCTCCCGCCCTGCAGGAGGCCTCACCTCGAGCGGGGGGGCTCCCGCCCTGCAGGAGGCCTCACCTCGAGGAACATGCTGCCGACTGCAAGGTAAGCAGCTCTCCCCCCACACCCCCCCATTCCTTCATTGCCAGCCTCAACCCTCCATACACACACACACACACACTATATATATATATATATATATATATATATATATATATATATATATATATATATATATATATATATATATATATATATATATATACATACACATACACATACACAGAGACACACACACACAGAGACCACACACACACACATGTAGGCGCACACACACACATGTAGGCACACACACACACACACACACATGTAGGCACACACACACGTCCACAGACACACACATGTAGACACACACACACATGTAGACAGACACACACACACGTAGACAGACACACACGCACACACACACACACACACACACACACACACACACACCTATACAGACACACGTATACACACACACACGTATACACACAGGCACACGTAGACACACAGACACACGTAGACACACAGACACACCTATACACACAGACACACACCTATACACACACAGACACACACCTATACACACACACACACACCTATACACACACACACACGTATACGCACAGACACACACGTATACACACACACACACGTATACACACGTATACACACGTATACACACACACACACACACACACACGTAGACACACGTGTACACACACACACGTAGACACACACACAGACGTAGACACACACACACACGTATACGCACACACACGTAGACACACACACACACGTAGACACACATACACACGTATACGCACACACACGTATACACACACACACGTAGACACACACACACACGTATACACACGCACGTAGACACACACACATGTACACGTAGACACACACACACATGTACACGTAGACACGTACACACACACACATGTACACGTATACTCACACACATGTACACGTACACACACACATGGAGACATACACACACACATGGAGACATACACACACGCACATGTACACACACACACACACGTACACACACACACACATGTATACATACACATAATGTATACACACACACATGTATACACACACACATGTATACACACACACATGTATACACACACATGTATACACACACACACACACACACACACATACACACGTGTATACACACACAAACATGTATACACACAAATGTACACACACACATGTATACACACACACACACACATACTATGTATACACACAAACATGTATACACACGTGTATACACACGTGTATACACACGTGTATACACATGTGTATATACACATGTGTATACACACACATGGAGACATACACACACGCACATGTACACATACTGTATACACACACACATGTATACACACACACACACGTGTATACACACACATGTATACACACACGTATACACACACACAAACATGTATACACACACACAAACATGTATACACACACACAAATGTATACACACACAAATGTACACACACACAAATGTACACACACACACACATGTACACACACACACACACATACTATGTATACACACAAACATGTATAGACACACACAAACATGTATACACACATGTGTATACACATGTGTATACACACACGTACACATGTATACACACACACACAATATATACATACACACAATGTCTACACACACATGTGTATACACGTCTATACACACATGTGTATACACACACATGTGTATACACACACGTATACACACACACACGTACACACACACACACACGTACACATGTATACACACACACACACATACAATGTATACACACAAACATGTATACACACACACAAACATGTATACACACACACGTGTATACACACACACGTGTATACACACACACGTGTATACACACACACGTGTGTATACACACACACGTATACACACACACACTATCCCCAGCAAAACCACATCAGCACACCGCTATCCCATGCCCCCCCAGCACACTGGCATTCTCGGCTCCCCGCCATTCCCAGCCCCCATCAACACCATCAGCACCCACACATCGGCACCTTTGCACCTCCCCCATCGGCACACCCACATCCGCACCCCCACATCCGCACCCCCACATCAGCACCAAACCCTCCAAAATCAGCACACCGATACAATCACCATCAGTACAGCCACAGCAGCACTACCACCGCACATGGGCCGCGTTGACCACTCCTCACCCAAATGCCACACCCACACCACAAACATCCCGGGCAACGCCGGGGCTCTCAGCTAGTATATATATATATATATATATATATATATATATATATATAGTGTGTGTGTGTGTGTGTATGGAGGGTTGAGGCTGGCAATGAAGGAATGGGGGGGTGTGGGGGGAGAGCTGCTTACCTTGCAGTCGGCAGCATGTTCCTCGAGGTGAGGCCTCCTGCAGGGCGGGAGCCCCCCCGCTCGAGGTGAGGCCTCCTGCAGGGCGGGAGCCCCCCCGCTGCCCTCCGGCTCGAGGTGAGGCCTCCTGCAGGGCGGGAGCCCCCCCCGCTGCCTCCGGCTCGAGGTGAGGCCTCCTGCAGGGCGGGAGCCCCCCCGCTGCCCATCGGCTCGAGGTGAAGCCTCCTGCAGGGCGGGAGCCCCCCCGCTGCCCTCCGGCTCGAGGTGAGGCCTCCTGCAGGGCGGGAGCCCCCCCGCTCGAGGTGAGGCCTCCTGCAGGGCGGGAGCCCCCCCGCTGCCCTCCGGCTCGAGGTGAGGCGGCGGTGCCGAGGAGCGTTGCAGGCGGCGCCGGGTAGGCTGGTCTTTGCTGTGAGGGGGGTGGGAGAGGTGAGCCGGTGCCGAGGAGCGTGCGGCGAGGCCCGTGGGTATGCTGCCTCACCCATCCGGCCGCTCCCACGTGGATGTGAGGCGGGAGGCAGCGTGTTGTGGCCGCTCCCCCGCGTGTGTCCCGGGCGCTCGCTCCGCTCCCCCGCTGACTGTAGCGGCGCCGGGGTGTGAGCTTGGGGGGGGGGGGTGTGAGCTTGGGGGGGGTGTGTGAGCTTGGGGGGGGGTAAGCTTGGGGGGGGGTGAGGTGTGTGTGAGCTTGGGGGGGTGGGAGAGTGTGAGTGTGTGTGTGTGTGTGTGTGTGTGTGTGTGTGTGTGTGTGTGTGTGTGTGTGTGTGTGTGTGTGTGGTTTTTTTTTTTTTTTTGTGGACCTTTGGCCCGTCACTCCGCCTCAGGGGCGGGCCAAGGGGGTGGTGTGAGTGTGTGAGGCCAATGAGAGGTGTGCGGGGGCGGGTGGCCCAAGGGACCAATGAGATTGCCGCTAGGGACACCGGACATCCAGGCAGGCAAACATACAGTGCTTTCACTAATATAGTATAAGATAAAGCACAGTGCGCAGAACTGTCACAAGGACAGTCTCCTCCAAACCAAAAAAATACGTCTAATCTGTATTTAAGTCATCTAGATAGTTAGCTCTTTGGAACAGGGTCTCCTTCAGACTTATGTGGTCATTTACCTGCTGCACTTCTTGCCATTGTTCCCAATATATTCACCGTTATTTGTAATGGGGCAAAGGGCTGCGTACACAGTTGGTGCTATATAAAATTAGACATACAATGATTTTGCCTTCAATTGATTTAAAAAAAAAAAACGAAAAAAACAGGATTTCTATTAAGGGGGAAAAAAAATGGAAAACAAAAAGAATCGCAACTGTACGATTGTAAATTAGAAAATTGATTTTCATTTAAATAATTGGATGAAAAAAGAAATGGGATGAAAAAGAAAAATGAAAGAACCTGTTGGAATACAGAAATATGGCAGATATTTTGGTGGCGTTTTGGGTATAGGGCGGGGGTGGGGAAAGGGGTGAGAGGGAAGGGGGGGAGGAAAATATTTATTCAAATATCAATTATACAGAAACATTTGTAAACACACACTTACCGTAAAACAACAAAAGAACCTGCCGGGGCGTAAGGGACAGAGAAAGAAGCGAGAAAGGGGTCTCGCCTAAATTCAAGGAAGAACGATAACAGACACCCGATGTACACTCATTTTTAATGTCAATCTATGGGATGACTTTCTTACCAAGGGTATTATCTTCTCCTCTTCCCTGCATCTCATCTTTAGCCTCCGGTAACAGGTCTCTGGGGATGTCTGAAGGTAAACTGGTAGGTAAAAAAAATAATATATATATATTTCATATTTTTTTGCTGGTTCATTATCCTTTTGTTTTTGTCTTCCTTTTCCCTTTCCCTTTCCCTTGTCATATATGGTCGTCTGTCTGTTTTGTTTTGTGTCCAGCTCCTGGTTTGAAGCATATAGACATTTATTTTTAACTCTCGCACTAGGGTTACCCTGCCTACCATTGGCGTTGTAACATTTCTGATTTTTGTAATATATACAGTATATATTTGCTAAAAGAATTGTATTTATAGCTCGTTCCTGAAGAAAAGAAGAGAAACCGGAAATAAAAGACCAAAGGGGAATTTGTGCTGATTTTATCTTCAGTAAAAGGCAGAAAACGGTCTCATCAGAAACATTGTAATCAGTTCTGCGTACCAGGGGTGCTCAAGTCAAGTGCTCAAGGCCCCCCTCCAACAAACAGGACAGGTTTTCGGGCTATCCCAGCCTCTGATTGAGCCACCAGTGCTGAAGGATTGAGCCACCTGTGCTGAAGCAGGGACTGATTGAGCTATCTGTGCTGAAGCAGGGATATCCTGAAAACCTGACCTTTTGGGGCTGGGGGGGTTGAGGAGTGGAGTTGAGCCCCCCTGCTACATACAAGCACCGTGCCTCTATTATCACAGTGGGAAATCACACAGTTAACGCCTTAAAATCCACAGCAGCCACAAACCCCGATGGGCAGGCAAAAAAGTTACAAAATACATCACGGACCTGGCAGTATTGAGGTTTGTAGGCCTTTTACCCCCAGCTAAAGAGACACAGTGTCTTTATGTACTCGATGAAATAGGAAGGCAAAGGGTGTTAGAAGCACATGGCCAGCACTAGAAAATATCATATGTCTGTGTATCTTTATTTATATAGCACCATCCAGGTACATAGCGCTTTATAATACACGTGACAGAATATTATAACACAATGGGAATAAGCGCTTCAGACAAAACAATAGGGAAAGGAGTCCCTGACCCGAAGAGCTTACAATCTAAGTGGTAAGTGGGGAAAACGAAGAGACAGAAGGTGTCTGCAAGCGGTTAAGATCAGTGCATATGAGATATATAGTATATATAGGGATAGTGGTGTATATTATTTTGTAAAATCAAGTTTGTTTTATTACATAGTTTTTTTTTTCTTTTCTTTTAAAGCTGGTGGAGGTTAGTGACTCCTCCTTCCCAGGTTTTAAGCCCGCACCTCCCCACTTCCCTAGTTTGCAAGTTCCTCATTCTGCTGGATATAGACCCACTGTGGTCTTTCTCCCTCGTAATAGAGGTAAATGAGAATTTTAATCCTAATAGAGGTATATTAGTATTTTATCTGGTAGTGTTAGGACTTGCGAACAGGTGTCTGCCTTGACGTGGCTCGCAAGCTTACAACGCTTTGGCCAAAGGGTTAAACTAAATGACCCAATTTCAAGAGAATATATAAGTATTTTACTGTGTATTTCTGTCATGTTGGATGTAGCATTGGGCTTCTCTGTCGTCCGTTAATGAGTTTTCAGAATGAAAATAAATGGAGGCCTCTGAAGTCGGTGTGTATCGGTACTACGGTATCCTTTCCACGCGCCCCATCACACACGCCCGGGTCTCGCGCAGGGGGTGGCACTCAATACACAATAATGCTACATTCCCGTTTTGTATCCACCAGAAGTGGAAGATCCGGCTGTGTGTTCTGTTTTTGGTTAACACCTAAGAACGGAATCCCCAAATATATATATATATATATATTCGGTATCTCTCAAGCCTTTCCTTTTCATCACGTGGTTACAAAGCTACATAGATGGGGGTTGCAAAAAGACGTGTAAGTATGTATGTATGTACAGTATGTATGTCTTTATTTATATAGCGCCACTAATGTACATGGCGCTTCATAGCAGTAATACACGGGACAATCATATAAATAACAAATACATGGAGTCATGGCGTTCAACCTTTGTAAACAAGCAATCCTCCGAATAAACCCCCCATTTTCCTATTACTGGAAGCGTGGGGTCCTACCACCCCCCCCCCCCCCCAGGTTACCGAGACACTTCTCGTGGTTTTCACTAGTAACACAAGCCACACAAAGCTAGAAGTGGGCGCAGCGGGAGATAACTTCCATTCACCTTTGCAATGACATTTTACAGGTAACACGATTCTGCAGCTGGTAACAAAACATGGAAGGAAACGGTTATTTTACCGATCAGATCCACGGAAAGGTCCATGTTCTTCAGAAGCCACGTGAACCACTCTGTTAAAACCACGTAATCCACGCCTGGCATCTTCCCGCTAAGAAATATCACCGGAGGGAAGCGTGTTATAGACATGACACGGTCCCTGAAACATCTCAGGAGTAGCACGCAGAATAACATCACGCACACAGGATCACTTTGTGGGGTGTTATGCGGGAAGCGGGGGGGGGAGGGGGGGCGCAGTGCCTGCGATTTGTGGAGCAACACGATATTTGTTTATTGGTTCCTGTCTGGTAGCAAAGGGGTTAATTCTAACCAGGAATTGTTATTTTTCTATTGTTTTCAATGCAATGCTAAATCTTTCAAATCAACTGCTTACAGCAACGGGCTCAACTCCAGTCCTCAAACCCCCCCCCCCCCCAACAGGACAGGTTTTCAGGATATCCCAGCTTCAGCACCGGTGGCTCAATCAGTCCCTGCTTCAGCACAGGTGGCTCAATCTTTCCCTGCTTCAGTCTTCAACTGGGATATCCGGAAAACCCGACTTATGGGGGGTGGGGGGAGACCTTGAGGACTGGGGTCGAGTCCCCCTGGTTTAGATCACATTATAATTTGTTTTCCGTTGGGAAACCCGTTAAGGTTAGCCTGTGGTATCCTAATTAAAGTGTCCGTCCCTCCTAAGATAAATATGAACTAGGGACAGTGGCATGTTAAATAAGTTAAATGGAGCAGATTGTCACCTATAATTTAAAAAATAATAATGTATTATTACTAAATCAGGTTATAACATGCTAACATCTCATTGGTAAACTTGTTACAGTCTTTATTTCATGTCTTTGTGTTATCGCTGCGTGATCCACTGTTTGCAAATGATTATGTAGCAGCGGCCAGTCACACGGTCAGCGGTCAGTCACACGGTCAGCGGTCAGTCACACACATGCAAATAAGTAGCGGATACGCCAATGCAAAAAACAGTAATTATTTTACAAGATACAAATAAATAAATAAAACAAACAGCTACTTTAGGGGGATTGAATATTTATAAGGAGACGATTATATAAATAAGTTGCTTAAGTGATTGTACCAAATCTCTGCCGGCCTCGCTCGCCGTCGGTATACACGGCCTCGCTCGCTCGCCACCGGTATACAGGGCCTCGCTCGCCGTCGGTATACACGGCCTCGCTCGCTCGCTGCCAGTGTATACGGCCTCGCTCGCTCACCACCGGTATTCAGGGCCTCGCTCGCTGCCGGTATATGGCCACTCCGGTATATGGCTCACTCACTGCCGGTGTACACGGCCTCGCTCGCCGCAGGTATATGGCCTCGCTCGCTTCCAGTATATACGGCCTCGCTCACCGCCGGTATATACGGCCTCACCTGCTGCCGGTATAGACGGCCTCGCTCGCCGTCGGTATACACGGCCTCGCTCGCTCGCCACCGGTATACAGGGCCTCGCTCGCCGTCGGTATACACGGCCTCGCTCGCTCGCTGCCAGTGTATACGGCCTCGCTCGCTCACCACCGGTATTCAGGGCCTCGCTCGCTGCCGGTGTATGGCCACTCCGGTATATGGCTCACTCACTGCCGGTGTACACGGCCTCGCTCGCCGCAGGTATATGGCCTCGCTCGCTTCCAGTATATACGGCCTCGCTCACCGCCGGTATATACGGCCTCACCTGCTGCCGGTATAGACGGCCTCGCTCGCCGTCGGTATACACGGCCTCGCTCGCTCGCCACCGGTATACAGGGCCTCGCTCGCCGTCGGTATACACGGCCTCGCTCGCTCGCTCGCTGCCAGTGTATACGGCCTCGCTCGCTCACCACCGGTATTCAGGGCCTCGCTCGCTGCCGGTATATGGCCACTCCGGTATATGGCTCACTCACTGCCGGTGTACACGGCCTCGCTCGCCGCAGGTATATGGCCTCGCTCGCTTCCAGTATATACGGCCTCGCTCACCGCCGGTATATACGGCCTCACCTGCTGCCGGTATATACGGCCTCGCTCGCCGCCGGTATATACGGCCTCGCTCACTCGCTGCCGGTATTCAGGGCCTCGCTCGCCCGCTGCCGGTATATGACCTCGCTCGCTGCCAGTATACACGGCCTCGCTCGCTGCCGGTATACACGGCCTCGCTCGCTGCCGGTATATGACCTCGCTCGCTGCCAGTATACACGGCCTCGCTCGCTGACGGTATACACGGCCTCACCTGCTGCCGGTATATACGGCCTCGCTCGCCGCCGGTATATACGGCCTCGCTCGCCGCCGGTATATACGGCCTTGCTCACTCGCTGCCGGTATTCAGGGCCTCGCTCGCTCGCTGCCGGTATTCAGGGCCTCGCTCGCTGCCGGTATACACGGCCTCGCTCGCTGACGGTATACACGGCCTCGCTCGCTGACGGTATATGACCTCGCTCGCTGACGGTATATGGCCTCGCTCGCTGACGGTATATGGCCTCGCTCGCTGCCGGTATACACGGCCTCGCTCGCTGACGGTATACACGGCCTCGCTCGCTGACGGTATATGACCTCGCTCGCTGACGGTATATGACCTCGCTAGCTGACGGTATACACGGCCTCGCTCGCTGACGGTATACACGGCCTCGCTCGCTGACGGTATACACGGCCTCGCTCGCTGACGGTATATGACCTCGCTCGCTGCCAGTATACACGGCCTCGCTTGCCGGCAGTACACGGCCTCGCTCGCTGCCGGAATATGGCCTCGCTCGCTGACGGTATACACGGCCTCGCTCGCTGACGGTATATGACCTCGCTCGCTGACGGTATATGACCTCGCTCGCTGACGGTATACACGGCCTCGCTCGCTGCCGGTATACACGGCCTCGCTCGCTGACGGTATACACGGCCTCGCTCGCTGACGGTATATGACCTCGCTAGCTGACGGTATACACGGCCTCGCTCGCTGACGGTATACACGGCCTCGCTCGCTGACGGTATATGACCTCGCTAGCTGACGGTATATGGCCTCGCTCGCTGCCAGTATACACGGCCTCGCTTGCCGGCAGTACACGGCCTCGCTCGCTGCCGGTATATGGCCTCGCTCGCTGCCGGAATATGGCCTCGCTCGCTGACGGTATACACGGCCTCGCTCGCTGACGGTATATGACCTCGCTCGCTGACGGTATATGACCTCGCTCGCTGACGGTATACACGGCCTCGCTCGCTGCCGGTATACACGGCCTCGCTCGCTGACGGTATACACGGCCTCGCTCGCTGACGGTATATGACCTCGCTAGCTGACGGTATACACGGCCTCGCTCGCTGACGGTATACACGGCCTCGCTCGCTGACGGTATATGACCTCGCTAGCTGACGGTATATGGCCTCGCTCGCTGCCAGTATACACGGCCTCGCTTGCCGGCAGTACACGGCCTCGCTCGCTGCCGGAATATGGCCCTATATCAGCGGTTCCCAACCATTTCTTACACTGCGCAGCCCCGGCTAGAAAGTATTGGTTCCACGAACGCCTATTTTATAAATCTTATCGCCGACTCATCGGACGATCGCTCACAAACTGTGTGATCCCCGGCAGTACAGGGTCCAAAGCTCGTGGGGGGGGGGGGGGGGGGAAGGATATAATAAATAAGTCCCCCAACTACCCCTCAGTGTGTGCAGGCAGCATGGGAAGCTAAAGATGTCACTCACTGCGGGGGCTTCCAGTCACACCCCACAATGCCTTGCTGCTGTGGATGCAAAGCATTGTGGGAGCGACTTCGGAAGCTCCTCCTGTAATTGACATACCCCCCTTCCATACGGGCTCAGGTACCCACTCTACTGCCCACCAACACATGTTCTTCTTGGCGAACCCCTTGGGGACACCTCACGAAGACCACCCTGTTGGGAATCACCGCCCTACATGCCCAGACACAGTCAGGCTGCAGAATCGGCTCTTTGTGTTTAATTTGGGGACATGCTTGTGTGGCGAGAGGCCGGTAAGAACACGTGTGCTCTCCTCATGGTTGTGTTACATGGGTGACACCTGGTGGCTTCAGTCCAACCAACTATTCTACAGACGTTAGATTTTATATGAAGACGAAGGGAGAAAAAAAACACTGAAAGTTAGGCCTTGCCCCCGCTGCCTACTACAGCGTCCGCTGTGGCAGACGCTGCGCGCACGAGAGCCCTCCCCGCAATGGCGCCGGGCCCGCTGCGAGGGGGGGCCGCAGCGCGCGCACGAGCTACTCCTGCTCTCAATAGAATTTAGAGCAGGACACGCGTCGAGCGATACGGCACGCCCCCGGCGGTTCAGCCAATGAGGGCGAACCTGCCGGGTGTCGTCATGGCCGCGCCCCCGTCACTCCTCCGCCACGCCCCCCCCGGTCTCTCTTCCTGCAGCTCCCTGCAGACCAGGTAATCGGCTGCAAGCGCCGCCAATCTCGCGGGCGCGCGTTGCAGCTGAGTTACCGGGGCCGTAGCCTTAGACCTTATGGGAAGGTCAGTTGAATAATTTAAGGCTCAATAGCTGGAGGGTCAAACTCCTACAGAATAATGACTACCAAGAGGGACGCATTTTACTCTTCGGGCCCTGGCATAATGAAGAGAAGGTTAATGCAAAGAGACTCTTAAAGTTGCGTTTCCGACTAGGGGCTTTGTTTTTTTTACTAGGTGGGAAGAGAGTCTCCGGAGCTCCACGAACCCCACATTTAACGAGATACTTACCTCCGTTCAGCCCCAGCCGGCCGAGCAATATGGCGGTTTAAAGGCTCCGCCTCACGCGATACCGTCAAAGACGCACAAGATAACAGCAGCACCTAGGGAGGTAAGTATCTCGTGAATCACGGGGTCCCGGAGCTGAAATGAACACTTTGGTTTTCATCTCTCGCTGGGAAAGGCTTCTTTAAGCTGCAGAGATCCTGGAGAAGCTGGAAAGAATTCCCTACACATTTCATGCTGTGAATATTCGCAACCGTCCGTTTCCCGGACATAGAAGGGAAGTGGAGAATTTGCGGGTGAAGCGCGTGTTTGGTAATGAGTCAGAAAGGAGTTAAAATAAATACACGGCAGACGGAGCACTTCGGAGGAGCGTTTTAACGCTCAGCGTGCACGAATGTTCCTATCGCGCAGTATACTTAACCCACTGAATGCCAGAGAGGCCAGCCTCACAAGGCATTAACGCGCCATTAAATATACCATCTGTATGATTACATGGGAGAAGGAGCGGCTCAGTGAGTAAAGACACTGACTGGTACTGGGTGTGCAGCAGTTTTTTTGTTGCCTCCTTAGAAAAGCGTTCGATAATGATACTTCGTGTTTCCACCTGACGCTTATTACAGAATTATCCGGCAATCTATAATCCCAACTAAAAAAAAAAAGATGAGAATCCCAGGAAAACGCATTATAAGGGAGATCGAGCGGCGCAGTGAGTAAAGACACTGACTCTGGAGCTGAGTTTGAAGCAGGGGAACCTGGTTCAATTCCCAGTGTCGGCTCCTTGTGATCTTGGGCAAGTCACTTTATCTCCCTGTGCTCAGGCACCAAAAACATAGATTGTAAGCTCCATGGGGCAGGGACCTGTGCCTGCAAAATGTCTCTGTAAAGTGCTACGTAAAAACTAGCAGCGCTATACAAGAACATGCAATTATTATTATTGTTATTATTACTACAAGACCTTAACAAACTGCAAACTTTTCAGTCTGTGCCCCAACGTCTGCTCTCCTCCCCCCCCCCTTACCTTGTCTCCGGGGTCATGTGATGTCGCGTTGCCATGGCGACATGTCGCCCCAAGCCGTAAGAGAAGTTACAGAGGCCTTGCAAGGCCCCCCGGAATTAAATTTAAACGCTTTGGGGAAGAGTAAGGGGCCTCTGTAAGCGCCGCACCCCCAGTTTGCAAGTTAAGATATATATATATCAATAAGCTTGTGGCCCGTTACTGCGGAAGGTTTTCGGAGCTGGTTCCTTTGCAGGACCAGTTGACGAGTCCGTAGGTTAATGTGTGTTTGTGCGCTTTTGCCGCTGTAGAAAAGGCAAACCACTGGCGCTTATTGCAACTGTGTCCCCACAAAAAACATAAAAACAGTCACACCAAAACCTGAATTATTCTCAGAAACATGACGTGAAAGGAGACCGTACCTGCGATACAAATTTTCTACGAAGATGTACTTTGCGCTGTAAATTGATCTCTCCATCATTTTAACAGGGAATATCTGCAAAGCCGGGGGACAGGAAGGAGTTAGATCCTTTGCATTCACTTCCCCCGATGCCAAGGTGAAACATGTTCAGGGCGCACAGCCTTCCCTCTCACTCTTCGGGGCTTTCAAACACTGGCAAGCTACCGATGTGAAGTGCAAAGCCAAGTACCCCATTAAGACACAGCTTTTTTTCCCTCATTCAGCTCTCCTTGGCTTTGCCTTGTGAAGGTGGAAGCAGACATAATAACAGGACAGATACGGAACTAAATATTCACTAGGCTCAGGGAAGCCAAACTTAAACTCAAAACCGAGGCACATGCGTTACCCCGCCGGATACATTCATCTGCTTAGCTCCCAGCTCGTTATAATCCTTGCACTTTATTAGGTGTTTTTGCAATCAATACACGTTCTTCAATAATGTGCAATCCATGCAATGCTGTACTATTAAATAATACTTACTACATTTGAATGTTCTTTTAAATTCAACTAAATGCCATTTTTAATGAGATTTAATATACTGAGCATCATTGATTTCTATAGCAGGTTTAGCCCACCTCCCCAGCAGTGCAAGATCTTTGCAACACTTTCCTGTTTGTGATAATTTGTTGCCAATATTCCCAACAGTTTGAGCTGCAAACTGTAACAATAGATGTTACCTTAGTAATATCAGGATTCATTGTAGCTGCTGCGTTGCACTGACTGAAGGATTGGTTGAATCGGAAAGGTGGCCATTATGTGAACCCTGAGAAGCTGGATCTTTGATCGATTTATGGGAGAACTAATGGATTGGCAGCTTAGGTAATTCATTTTCAATAAAGGTAATCAAAGGCTGCATATATTAAAACCAAATATATATTTATTTTTAAAAGCATTTCATATTCCAATTACTGTAGTATTCCAGAGGTAACTTTCATTAGGTATTCACGGGGTTTTAAAATGGCGGCCTGTCTTTTACAGTGTTTAGTTTCACGCACTTTCACATTGTCTCGGTCTAAAATGCAAAGAATCCAACAGGTTTCTCTTCTCTCTCCTTCACATTGAATGAGATCCTGCCCTGCATCCGTACCAATGATTAAGATCCTGCTGGGATCCACCTTGTGTTGTAAAATGCTCTACATTTCCATAGACCCCGTGCATAGATACCTTTGTGCCGCTGTCCTCCTGCTTCAGAGTTGCGGCGTCAAATGACACTGCGACGTCACATGGCGAAGCGTTGCCACAGGCACATGGTGTCACGTCGCCGTAGCAACGCGACGCCATAACGCTGAAGGAGAAGGTAAGAACTTTACAGAGGCCCCCCTGCCCCCCCCCCCGGCAATCAGTGGGGAAGAGAGCGGGGTCTCTGTATATGGGGAGGTGGGGAACTTGCTGCCCTAGATCCGGGCCTATCGGCCTAGTGGGAAATCTGCCACTGACCACGTGAGTGGGAATTTCACTGTTTTTGGACCATTCCCCATGCTGCTGCTGCTACACTGTGTGACTCCTGGGAGACATCCTTGTGAGAAAGCTGCATCTTACCCAGGAATAGTATATGCATTGTTATTTATCACTATATATAGATATTTTTTTTCACTAAAATAATTATTACATTTGCCTAAATTGGGTATTTTTTCACTTGTGCGTATATACACTAATCACTTTATTTCACTGTTAAGGATTATTTTGCGCTGGTTTCCTTTTTTTGTTTAACAAAGAATCAGACAGTCGTTCCCATATTTATAGGATCTGATCCCAGATTCGCCTCTCCCACCTGCTCCCGCCGATCATTTTATTCCACAGTATTGCTTTATGTCTGCTAACAAATAACAATTATACCAGTGGTGTGCAAACCTTTTTGTTTGCACCCACCGCCTGCTCTCCCCCCCCCCTGCTCGCGCCCCCCCTTACCTTTCCTCCGGCGTCATTTGACGTCACGTGTCATCGCGTTGCCATTTGACCCCGCGTTGTCATGGCAATGTGTCGGCAGAAACCGCCGGAGAGAAGGTAAGAGGCGTCGGGCGCTCCCCCGCCATTTTATTTAACCGTTGTGGAGAAGAGCGCGGGGCCTCTACAAGCGCCGTGCCACCCCCAGAAAATGTTGTTCCCCCCAGTTTGCGCACCCCTTGAATTATACGATTGATGCAGAGAACGTGAACCCTGACTTTTCCTGCTTTCATTTAAAGATCTCTCTAACTTACCGAGGGCTTGGTGTGCATATCCAGCATGGTGAGCTGTACGTAGGTCTGCAATGTTAATCCCCATCTCGAAGGATCTTGGTACATTAAACCCTGAGTGAAAAGTGCATTACGGGTACAAATTATTTAGTCTGCAGCAGAAATGAAACGTTCGTGCCGGAAAACTTCCCAAACATAAGGCCGCGGCCACGCTGCCGCTGAGCGCGCTCATGCTCGAGAGCGGTGACGTCACCGACTACCCAAGCATGAGCGCTTGGCTGTCCAGGGTACGTGTGCGCGCAGCGTCAGCGTGGCCATGCTAATTTGATTACATTAAAGTGAGCGCGCCGAGCGCGTCGCGGCAGCGTGGCCGCATCCTTACAAACATTCACAGAACGGTGACCCCTGAAACGGACCCTGCCTCCGGGGTCATGATGCACAGAAAATATTAACATTTTATAGCTGGCCCCAGGCACTGTGAAGATAGCTGGCCCCAGGCACTGTGAAGATATATTGATCTACAGGAACCAATTATCCTTATGTAACCCAGCGATAATCTACTGCAGGAGCGGCCATCTCCAGTCCTCAAGAACCACCATCAGGAAAACACACTAATATACCAAGAACAAAAGTTCCAAAACATCATTTTAAAAATGCTTATTTTGGGGGGTTTTCCCTTTTTTGTAACATTTTTTTTTTTTTTTACAGATTAAAACCCAAAATAAAAGCAGCCCATTTCCTGCCAGCGAAAACCAAAACCCCAGCGCCTGCCCCGAATTTGTAGATGCCACTTACCAGTGGGTTATGGTTCTGTACGTTTCTCCATTTTGACACAGGCTCCTTCAAAACCTTAAAAACAAATGGTCCGTTTCACGAGCAGGCCCCGGTAAATACAACCTGTATAATAATCTCTTCCCTGCCGGCATTGTATCACAACTTGTTATGTGGTACATTGTAGTCACAGGGCCGCTGGCAGTCAAGGCGTTAGTTAGTAATAATTTATAATGGTAATTTAAAAATGTCAAGCACCTTAAAACCGTTCTCCTTCGAACAATGTAACTATAATGTGTAGACGAGGGGGGTGGCCAACCCCCCCCCCCCCTCTCAGGTCAGGTTTTCAGGATATTCCTGCTTCAGCAAAGATGGCTCAATCAGTCCCTGCTTCAGCACAGGTGGCCCAATCAGTCCCTGCTTCAGCACAGGTGGCTCTGATTGAGCCACCTGTGCTGAAGCTGGGATATCCTGAAAACCTGACCTGTTGGGGGGTGCTTGAGGCCTGGAGTCGAGCACCCCTGGACTAGCCATTCATCTCACGCTGATTATACCATGTTAATGATGTGTGGTTGCCCTGTAAAGGAGCGCCGAGTACCTCAATGTTTGCCGTGTTGGAGAAGTATTCCAAACAGGTGGTTTTCCCGCTGGCGATATTTCCCTCCACGCAGATCTGGTGAAATGTAACAAGAATGAGAAGTAACCAGGGTCCCGCTCAGATTATTTCCGGGCAATGTTTCGGGTGCAGGAGTCCCAGCACAGGCTAACTCTCAATATGAGAGCATCTGCGGACAGAGCTGCCTCGGGGTCTCGCACACAGGAAAACGCATTCATTCAGGGTTGTAGCAATCGAACAAAGACATCATCATCATCATAATAATAAAGGTATATTTATTACATTAGTGTTTTTTCCTCCTATTCACTGTATACTTTACATGATCCCATTGTAATATGTACAGGCGCAGAGAAGTGTGTAGTAAACAAAATGGCCGCCGCACACACTAGGTAGATTACCTCAGCGGGGGCGGGGGGGGGGGGGGGTTGTGATCACAATACCAGCACCGTGAGTACAAGAAAAAGGTGTTTATTTAGTACACCATGCAGATGTATCCTCAAGAGCAGGTTTGCTCAATTCCAGACCTCAAGCTGCCCCCCCCCCCACACCAAACAGGTCAGGTTTTCAGGATATTCCTGCTTCAGCACAGGTAGCTCAATCAGTCCCTGCATAACTCAGTCTTCGACAGAGCCACCTACGCTGCAGCTGGGAAATCCTGACCTGTTGGAGTTGAGCACCCCCTCACCCCGAAACGTCGGGATATGTGCGCATGGTGGCCTGGATAAAAACGTATAGTTTAAACTCCTCGTGCTGTGCCGGTATTTTGATCACTTGGGAGTTGGGAAAGGGAAATGGCCTGATCACAGAATGACATTTCCGCTGGGAGGAAAGTGTACAGATTTGTATAAGCGCGGTGTGCTTACCACTGTCTTTTTCTCCCGCTTTGTAAGAAATGGATCTGGATCGGAAAGAAGTTAAAAAAAGAAGAAAAAAAAGTCAGGAATACAGACGCGACGTCGCCCAAAAACAAAAGCATTGCCGCCGCGTGCGCTTATAGTGCACGTGACGGCGACAGAGCGACAGCGACGTCGCGAAAACTTGACGCCGTTAGAATTTGATTTTTCAAGGGCCGTCGCGTCACGTGACGGCCCTTGAACAAATCAAATTGCGGGAATCCCGCGATGCCGCCGACCGGCGAAACATAACTTTCGCCGGTGGCGACGGCGACGTCACTATAGGCAAAGGCACAATACAGGCGATACACACAAATATATGGGGGTGGGGAGGAGGGAGATATACACAGATGTATACAGGGGGAATACAAAGTTCTATACCAGGGGGGAGAGATAAACACCGGTATATACATGGGGGTAGTACACGAAGAGATATCCAGGGGAGACGATAAGATTTGGCTCTAGTTATAGGACATAAAACACCTCTCAAGCATACACCTATTGGGCTCTTTAATCAGCAGTTACAGACACACGGTCACAATACTTTACTCCCATCTGGTTTCATTCCTGTTTCTACAAGGAACACTGCATGTTACACATCTGCTTTTGTTACACTATTAGTGCCCTTTATGGGGTAACATTGTTATTTAAATTTGTTATAAGTTCCATGATCCATTTGATTTTTTAATTTAAAATAGTTTTATTAAACCCCTTCTTAATAGGATTTTTTCATAAGGACATAATCTATATCTATATTTTTGAAACCATTGTATGTCCGTGTCTAGGGGCAATCTGATTGGTCCGTCGGTCCATGGGCCGGCCGCCCGCCCTCCCACGGCTCTCATTGGCTCACCCCCCCCCGTGTCCCACCCACCCACGGCTCTCATTGGCCAGTGTACCTCGCCCACCCCCCCCCCCCCGTGTGTCCCGCCCTCCACGGCTACACCGCGTGCCCCTCTGAGCGCAGTGCAGCCACAGATTCTCCTCCTCACCGAGCGCCCCTGCAACCCCCCCAGCCGCACCTCACACCCGGCCCACAACCTCCATCCACACCCCCGCCGGATCAGTCCCTACACCGCCGCCTCACACCCGCATTACCATCAGCCCCTCTCACCGCCGCCGGCCCCCCGCATCACCAGTCCCTCACACCACCACTCCAAGCAGTCGCATCTCCGTCCGCTATCACGCCTGACCGTCGCCTCTCTCCCGCCCGCACGCCGCACACTTCCGGCCGTCGCCTCTCTCCCTGCCGCTCACCTCTCCCGCACGCTACACACTCCAGGCCGTCGCCTCTCGCCCGCTGCCGCCTCTAGCACGCCCGCTCCTGTCTTTCACCCCCTCCGCTCCTGCCTTTCACCCCACCCGCTCCTGCCTTTCACCCCACCCGCTCCTGCCTTTCACCCCACCCGCTCCTGCCTCTCACCCCCCCACTCTTGCCTTTCACCCCCCCCACACTCTTGCCTTTCACCCCCCCCCTCCCGCTCCTGGCTTCCAGTCACTCAGTCACCCACCCGTGCATCCACTCAGTCACCCACCCGCGCACCGACTCAGTCACCCACCCGCGCACCCACTCAGTCACCCACCCGCGCACCCACTCAGTCACCCACCCGCGCACCCACTCAGTCACCCACCCGCGCACCCACTCAGTCACGCACCCGCGCACCCACTTAGTCATCCACCCGCGCACACACTCAGTCACCCACCCGCGCACACACTCAGTCACCCGCGCACCCACTCAGTCACCCACCCGCACACCCACTCAGTCACCCACGCCACACCCACTCAGTCACCCACCCGCGCACCCACTCAGTCACCCACCCCACACCCACTCAGTCACCCACTCAGTCACCCACCCAGCACCCACTCAGTCACGCACCAGTCACGCATCCACTCAATCACGCACCCACTCAGTCATGCATCCACTCAGTCACGCACCCACTCAGTCACGCACCCACTCAGTCACCTGTCTTTTGTGGAAAATATAAAAATAAACATGTTGCATTGTAATCTTTTTTTCGGTGTGACAATAAGAAAACAGTTACGTTCAAGTTGTGCGCTAAAAAATATTTTACCCCGGTAGGTGCGCTATGGGTTGGGGGGGGGGGGAAGGGGGGTGCCCTGCTCCTTTCATTTGTCCTGGGCCCCATGCTTTCTGTTGATGACGCTGCTCCCGCCCGCCACCGCAGCGGACACCCCGCCCCACAGTAAGTCCGCTGTCACACCCCCTGAAGCGCTCTGTACATTAATGGTGCTATATAAATAAAGACATACAATACACACCGCACCCAAAGTCAGCCGCCGCAGAGATACCCGCAGGGTGCCGCCGCACCCTGTCACTAACCCACCTGCAGTGAGCCGCACAATACTCCCGCCTGCGACGGGGGGGGGGGCGGGGAGAATCAACCCTCCCGCCCCCCCAGTGACACACTGCTGCCGAGCTCTGAAGGGGGGGGGAAATCACTAACCAAAGGTGAGCCACCGCCGCTAACCTCTGAAAGGGGGGGTTCAAACCCGCCCACCCAAGGAGACGCCGCCTAGCTGTGAAGGGGGGGGAATCCCAACCGTCCCGGCCACCCACCGGCCACCCACCCCCCCCCCACCCAGTGACCCGCCGCCGAGCTATGATGGCGGGGGGGGAGGGGGGAAGAATTGGAGATGTGAAGGGGGGGGGGTGAGCGTAGAGTGAGGGGGAGCGGGAATATTTTATCCCGGGCAACGCCGGGTATATCAGCTAGTTTCTAATAAAGACATACATACATACAACTGCGCTGATGCTATTTGTATCCCTGATATCTGGGTTTTTGTGTTAAAACCAGCATTGTGGCAGCACTATTTAGGAATGTTTAACCCCTATGTTTCTGAGCACTTGATATTTACTTGAATATATATCATATATATATTTGAATACACACACATCTACGTTTGGGGGAGTATATACAGGGTGAGTACACACACTCATATATAAGGGGGGATTACACAGTCATATATAAGGGGGGAGTACACACACAGAGATATATATGGGGCAGTAAATGGAAGTGCCGTGTCTCAGCAGTGAGTGGGAGTGGCGTGTCCCAGTTCTGTACCAGTCTCCCGGTGGGGGGAGGGCAGTGAGTGGGAGTGGCGTGTCCCAGTTCTGTACCAGTCTCCCGGTGGGGGGAGGGCAGTGAGTGGGAGTGGCGTGTCTCAGGGCAGTGAGTGGGAGTGGCGTGTCCCAGTTCTGTACCAGTCTCCCGGTGGGGGGAGGGCAGTGAGTGGGAGTGGCGTGTCCCAGTTCTGTACCAGTCTCCCGGTGGGGGGAGGGCAGTGAGTGGGAGTGGCGTGTCTCGGGGCAGTGAGGGGGAGTGGCGTGTCTCGGGGCAGTGAGTGGGAGTGGCGTTACCCTGTCTCCCGGTGCAGAGCCCCCTCTCCTGTCCGCTGCTCGCGATACTCGGTGCCCCCCGGACCCGGTTCCAGCCCCCGTAGCAGGCCCGGGCCGCGACCCGCACACTCATACCGGGGACAGCACACCCACTTCCGGAGCTGCGCACTGGAACCAGGACACGTCATCCAGGGGACTCTCACTTACACTGACCAGTGTCACTCACCCAGGGGACTGTAACTCAGACTGACCAGTGCAATTCACTTAGGGGACTGTTACTCACACTGACGAGTGTCACTCACTGACGGGACTGCCACTCATACTGACCAATGTCACTCACCCAGGGAACTGTCACTCACACTGACCAGTGTCACTCACCCAGGGGACTGTCACTCACAATGACCAGTGTCACTCACCCAGGGGACTGTAACTCACACTGACCAGTGTAATTCACTTAGGGGACTGTCACTCACAGTGACTAGTGTCATTCACTCAGGGGAGTGTCACTCACTGACGGGACTGTCACTTACCCAGGGGACTGTCACACTGACTAGTGTCATTCTCTCAGGGGAGTGTCACTCACTGACGGGGCTGTCACTCACGCTGACCAGTGTCACGCATACTGACCAGTGTCACTCACCCAGGGAACTGTCACTCACACTGACCAGTGTCAGTCACTCAGAAAACTGTCACTCATACTGACCAGTGTCAGTCACTCAGGGGAGGTTCAATGATATAGAATGAATCTTACAAATATTGTCTGTCATATACAGTCAGTGTTACTCAGAACTGCTCTTGTTCTACATTTTGATCTTGACCAGTATATGTTCCTGTACTTATCCATACAGTATAAGGCTGAGTTCAGAGAGGCTCCTGCGCGTCCGCGCCTCTGTCTGCTGGACGATGTGTGCTCATGCCCAGCGGACCGGATGTAACGACTTGGAGGTGGGACTACTCAGCCATTGAATTTAAAAAGAAGAAAGAAACTGCGCGTTTGTGATTGGCTGGCGAAGTACACGTGACGCGGCTGCCGCTTGAAATCATAACTTAATTTGTCTCCTTCAAGTGCAGCGGTGTTAACGCTGTACCTCGCCACCGGGTGTCATTTTCAGTTTGAAAACTCGCACACACCGAAGCGAAAGAGTGGCGCGTGTGTGCGCGCACGTAAGCTCGCATCGCATCCTATCCGAGCTCAGCCTATCTCTGCTTGTGTCCTCCTCCCGCCAGCCTGACCGATCACACCGCTCCCTTTCTGCTTGTGGAGCATACTGTACACGTGTATAATCCTTAAAAGATGATGTGCGAAACTTTGCCGCAACGTCTCCCAGCTTCCGAATCTCTTGTACCCACACACAGTACAACTGCCTTTTTTAAAGCCCCTTCCCACGCAGAGTTTTCTGCGCCCTGTCCACAGGACGTGGCAGCTTATATACAGTACAAAGTGAGAGCAGTGTAAACGCTGCATAGCTCATCCATTTACTCGGAATAAAAATAAGAACCGGTGGGTCAGGAAGTAACTTCTCAAACTTCTGCACAGATCATTTTTTTTTTTTAATTTAACGAGAACTACCGATAATCTAGAAATTATTTTTACTCTAGGAAAGGAAAGCAAATCCGAAATGATGCAGAGCATGGCGAGGATGTCAGAAAGGCCTGCAAAATGTTGTTCTGTTACAATATTGCCGGGGTGCGCAAATCGGGGGGCCCAAGATTTTGTATTTATTTTGTTATTCTCTCTGCATGTTATTATATCTCTGCGTGTTAATATCTCTGCATGTTATTATATCGCTCTGCATGTTATTATATCGCTCTGCATGTTATTATATCTCCGTGTTATTATATCTCTGCGTGTTATCTCTCTGCTGGTTATAGCTCTTTGCGTTTTATTATATAGCTCTGCGTATATCTCTCTGCGTGTTATATATCTCTGCGTATTATTATATCACTCTGCATGTTATTAAATCTCCGTGTTATTATATCTCTGCATGTTATTATCTATCTGCGTTTTATTATATAGCTCTGCGTGTTATGATATCTCTGCATGTTGCTTTTCTTCATCACTTTGAAATGAAGTATTCTTGTGTACAGGCTCTATACTGTATTTCTATACTATCACTATTTTGTTATTAGGGACCTAATCTCCTTTTTTTCTATAATCATGATAATTTTAGTAAATCCTGGTGTATTGCACAGCTCAGTTTAATCGGTGTGTATGACACTAACACAACTTCTAATAAAAAACACATCATGACAGTAACAAAATGAACTTTGTCAGCATATGTGCCCAGTGTAAATCATTTGTATTGCGCCTCAAACACTGAATATAAATTGTATGATGGATGAATTAAAAAAAACTGACTGTTTGCATTCCATGCATATAAAAACCCTTCACTGTCAATGTGGTATCTTGCATATAAATCAGTGCACAGTGCCACACATCTGCAGCACTGCTCCAAGTTCAGCACATGTTGCAGCAGTTACAGGCCACGTCTGGTGCAACGTTCCATCAGGCACCTGCATGTGTACGCGCGCGTGCTTCCTCAACCAATCACGCGCGGAACAGTGCGCATGCGCGGGGTGTACCGGCCTCAGCGCGTTTCCCGCTCCTTTCGCCGTGAGGTGACCGGACATGGAGCCGGGGAGCGGGCTGGATGTTCAGTTCTTTAAAAAAACCCTTGGGATCATCAAACTTGTGCAGCTGGTGAGCCCCGGGGGTGACCTGAGGGATATAAATGTGCGGGACTCGGTGTGCTGTGAGGAGATGAGTGTGACCTCAGTGTGTGTGAGTGAGGGGGGAGAGGAAGCCCCCTAATTACTGAGAGAGACTTCTAATTACTGAGACGCCTTCTAATTACTGAGAGACTTCTAATTACTGAGACCGCCTTCTAATTAGTGAGACATCTAATTAGTGAGAGAGACATCTAATTAGTGAGAGAGACTTCTAATTAGTGAGATACATCAAATTAGTGAGAGAGTCTTCTAATTCTGAGACCGCCTTCTAATTAATGAGAGAGATCTAATTAGTGAGAGAGACAGACATCTAATTAGTGAGAGAGACTTCTAATTAGTGAGAGATACTTCTAATTAGTCCGAGAGACATGTAATTAGTGAGAGATACTTTTTAGTGAGAGAGACTAAAGGCTGCGCTTACAGTCACAGCGACGCGATGCCACGTCAAAACAAGTTGCTGTAATCCGGCGCGTGTGCCTATAGTGGGCGCGACACGGCACAGTGACCAAAATCGCTGAAGTCAATAGAATTTGATTTTTCCGGCGGTCACCGCGTGACGTCAGCAGCACGTGAGCGGTTCAGCCAATGAGGGTGAACCCCTCATGGCCACGCCCCCCGGTTGCCCTCTCTTGTCTCCTGCTCTATAAGCAGGAATCGCTATCACAACGGCGACGGGTGGTGTCACGCGGTCGCCGTAGCTGGGACTATACGCACAGCCTTATTAGTGAGAGAGACCTCTAATTAGTGAGAGAGACATCTAGTGAGACGAACTTGTAATTAATAAAACAGTCGGATGAGGGATATTGTTACAATGAGAGATACATCATTCTTATACTAATTACTTATAGAGAGATTCCTAATTAGCAAGACAGACTTCCAGTGAGTGAGAATCACTTTTAATTAACAAGAATGCCCTTTTTAATGAGAGATTTACTCATTTATTGAATATATATATATACACACACACACACACACAGTGAATTCTATGGTTTTACATATCAGGACATAATAACAATCATCTGCTCCTTAGCAGCTCTAAAAATTAGGTAAATACAACCTCAGATGAACAACAACACACGACATATTACACCGTGTCATGATTTATTTAACAAAAGTAAAGCCAAAACGAGGACTACCTGTATAATATAATCTCTTCTCCCCCCTCCCCCCGTTATTGGCATGACAAAAGAACATTGCAGTAGGATATAATGATTACACAGTACATTCACGGTACAGTTTAGTACTTCTGTCTCTGCTATTATCTCTTTCCCCCCCCCCCCCCCAACCACTGAGAATCCCATCACAACCCCCAGTTGCTGAGACACCCCCCTCCAATCCCCAGTCACTGAGACTCCCCCCAACCCCCAGTCACTGAGACCCCCCCCCCAAACCCCAGTCACTGAGACTCTCCCCAACCCCCAGTCACTGAGACCCCCCCCCCCAAACCCCAGTCACTGAGACTCTCCCCAACCCCCAGTCACTGAGACTCTCCCCAACCCCCAGTCACTGAGACTCCCCCCCCAACCCCCAGTCACTGAGACTCTCCCCAACCCCCAGTCACTGAGACACCCCCAACCCCCAGTCACTGAGACTCCCCCCAACCCCCAGTCACTGAGACTCCCCAACCCCCAGTCACTGAGACTCCCCAACCCCCAATCACTGAGACTCCCCCCCATCCCCCAGTCACTGAGACACCCCCAGTCACTGAGACTCCCCCCAACCCCCAGTGACTGAGACTCCCCCCCAACCCCCAGTCACTTAGACTCTCCCCAACCCCCAGTCACTGAGACTCCCCCCCAACCCCCAGTCACTGAGACTCCCCAACCCCCAGTCACTGAGACTCCCCCCCCATCCCCCAGTCACTGAGACTCTCCCCCAAACCCCAGTCACTGAGACTCCCCCTCATCCCCCAGTCACTGAGACTCCCCCCCAACCCTCAGTCACTGAGACTCCCCCCCAACCCCCAGTCACTGAGACTCTCCCCAACCCCCCAGTCACTGAGACTCCCCCCCATCCCCCAGTCACTGAGACTCCCCCCAATCCCCAGTCACTGAGACTCTCCCCAACCCCCAGTCACTGAGACTCTCCCCAACCCCCCAGTCACTGAGACTCCCCCCCAACCCCCAGTCACTGAGACTCTCCCCAACCCCCCAGTCACTGAGACTCCCCCCCAACCCCCAGTCACTGAGACTCCCCCCCAACCCCCAGTCACTGAGACTCTCCCCAACCCCCAGTCACTGAGACTCCCCGCCAACCCCCAGTCACTGAGACTCCCCCCCATCCCCCAGTCACTGAGACTCCCCCCCATCCCCCAGTCACTGAGACTCCCCCCAACCCCCAGTCACTGAGACTCCCCCCCCATCCCCCAGTCACTGAGACTCCCCCCCAACCCCCAGTCACTGAGACTCCCCCCCAACCCCCAGTCACTGAGACTCTCCCCAACCCCCCAGTCACTGAGACTCTCCCCAACCCCCAGTCACTGAGACTCCCCAACCCCCAGTCACTGAGACTCTCCCCAACCCCCCAGTCACTGAGACTCCCTCCCATCCCCCAGTCACTGAGACTCCCCCCCATCCCCCAGTCACTGAGACTCCCCCCCATCCCCCAGTCACTGAGACTCCCCCCCAATCCCCAGTCACTGAGACTCTCCCCAACCTCCAGTCACTGAGACTCCCCCCCAACCCCCAGTCACTGAGACTCTCCCCAACCCCCCAGTCACTGAGACTCCCCCCCAACCCCCAGTCACTGAGACTCTCCCCAACCCCCAGTCACTGAGACTCCCCGCCAACCCCCAGTCACTGAGACTCCCCCCCATCCCCCAGTCACTGAGACTCCCCCCCATCCCCCAGTCACTGCGACTCCCCCCCAACCCCCAGTCACTGAGACTCCCCCCCATCCCCCAGTCACTGAGACTCCCCCCCAACCTCCAGTCACTGAGACTCCCCCCCAACCCCCAGTCACTGAGACTCTCCCCAACCCCCCAGTCACTGAGACTCTCCCCAACCCCCAGTCACTGAGACTCTCCCCAACCCCCAGTCACTGAGACTCCCCCCCAACCCCCAGTCACTGAGACTCCCCCCAACCCCCAGTCACTGAGACCCCCCCAACCCCCAGTCACTGAGACTCTCCCCAACCCCCAGTCAATGAGACTCTCCCCAACCCCCAGTCACTGAGACTCCCACCCCAACCCCCAGTCACTGAGACTCTCCCCAACCCCCCAGTCACTGAGACTCCCCCAAACCCCAGTCACTGAGACTCCCCCAAACCCCAGTCACTGAGACACCCCCAAACCCCAGTCACTGAGACTCCCCCAAACCCCAGTCACTGAGACTCTCCCCAACCCCCAGTCACTGAGACACCCCCAACCCCCAGTCACTGAGACTCCCCCAACCCCCAGTCACTGAGACTCCCCCAACCCCCAGTCACTGAGACTCCCCCAACCCCCAGTCACTGAGACTCTCCCCAACCCCCAGTCACTGAGACACCCCCAACCCCCAGTCACTGAGACTCCCCCCAACCCCCAATCACTGAAATATATATATACACACAAATAAAATGAGATTGTACACTCTATGTGACAGAAACGCAAAACTGCAGCGCTATATTAATATATATGTATTGCTGTGTGTATGTGATGATATGATACACTATGATATGATACACTATGTATATAACATGTACACAGATTTGTCTTTCCCTCTGTAATATGCACTCGTTATTGTCCCAGGTTGCGGCCTTGATTTCGTGCTTCATCTTTATCTGCTTTACCTGCAATGGGATATATGTTCTCACCTTTGCCATCGAGAGCATCATTTCGGGAGTGTTTGTGCTGCTCTACCTAACTAAACTCAACCAGAAAATCAAGATCTTCTTCTGGCCCGTCATTGTAAGCAGTTTTACACAGACCCAACTGCAGGGAAAATGTATTAGGATATTTCACCTCAGGCGGAACCTGTCAATGCATTATAAAGTAATGATACTCCCAAGTAATAATACCTGCAAAGTGATATTATCCACAAAGTAATAATACCACAAAGTAATTTTCACTATAATATCATAAAATATTATGTATTTTAATCAATCTGGTGCTAAATAAATATATACAATATATTAGGTTTATGACAGGTCGTCTCCTCCTGAGTCTGGGCAGATCTACAAAGAGAACTTAATTGGGGAGAGGCGAAGGGGGCATCACTAAAGTGACACGTGTCGTTTAGAAGGCAATAAACGATAGCCAGGTACTACTCTGTCAGCCTCAAAGAAAACTAAACATAATTGAATAATCCCTTGTGCATCCCAGAGAGAGGTGACACACAGGTCACCACTTAGTTGGAGGACTTTATTAAAAAGGAGAATATCATGTGGTGTCATCAATTCTGTATAATAAGAGGTACATATGCGGCATTGTGGCAATAAGACAAATCAAATCATGCCACACAGTACATGAATAAGAGGTGCCAAAGACAGGTAATTGTTTCTCCTGCTAAAGTAGACATTAGGCGGTCACATTTTAGGTGCAAGCGTGCGTGTGGAGAGCACGGAGGCAGCCGTTAAGAAAGCGTCTGTATTGGGGTAAAGTTATGAGTGTTTATATATTGAGTCAAGATTTTAAACCTTTTTAGAGCAGGGTTTTTTTAAAGTGAAACTTCTTTGCTGGCACCTACAGGGTTATGATGAGGAAAATTTCCTTTGTTGTCACGAACCCGCGTGACGGAAGTGATGTCATGATGCAGAAATGGCCGCGGACCTCGGCGCATGTGCAGAAGGGTCCTCGGGCCTCCGGCGCATCGCACATGCGCCGGTGAGCATGTGCAGAAAGTTCCTCTGGCGCATCGCTCCTAGGCCTCCGACGCGCATGCGCTGAAGGATCCTCAGGCCTCCGGCGCATGCGCTGCGGCCTCAGGCGCAGAACCAACACTTGGGAGATGAGAGAACACACAAACACACACCGAGACAGAGAGAAACACACACAGAAAAAGACATACACACACATAGACAGAGAGACACACACATGGAATTCACAGGTCGTATACATATAGAAGTGCAAATAACTAAAATGGGTGTGCCGAGCACGCACCTTCTAAGTCACACTTCTTTGTGTTTTGTCACTGATATTGTGTTTTGCTTTTTAATTAAAAACATCACAAATACAATTTCTGTAACAAAACAGTAACAAAAGACAAAGACTTTTTACTTAAAATGCGCGTGCTCGGGCACACAGACACTTTTTGTTCTGTCATGAAACCGTCAACCTAGCAGCTGATTTCAGACAGGGGTGGACCTATGTGGTTTTCAATGGGAAAAGAATGGTATATAGCTCTTGCTCTAGAGTTATTAAGTCAGAATTCAACAGAGGTGTGTTTTGTATGAAACGCATGCATTTTCATATTTCTACGACAGTGACCTCTGGGGAAAACGTATGACGTATGGCATATGGTAATGTACTGTATAGGGATTTCTGTTTTATCCTGTTTTAAGAAACTGTTCTGCATTTACTGTAATTGTATGTTCTTGTAATTATCTTTTTCTGTATCTGAAGTACTGTATTTTTTTATATATATATATATATATATATATTAAACAATTCTTTAATAAGTGATGCTTTGGGGCTCTGAATGAACTGTTGCACGCTCTGGAGAGAGTATTTACATTTTCGGACACGTTTTGCTACAACAGATTTTTGTGTGTTAAGAACATATTTTTTTCTATAATGAACAGATCTGAGACTACATATTTTGCAGAATTTCTCTGGTGGTACAGCGAATAGATATGATTGCAATTGAGTAATAGGTTAATATTAACTCATTGAAAGTACCTTGCGGAGGAGAAATTTGAGTTGGCTAGAGAAGCCTTGTGCATTATCCTGGTTGCAGATTTAAGTCACTTGCTCACTTGTGTGCTGTTTGTGGCAGATGGTACAGCTCAACCCCCTTATAACGCTGTGCTTGGGGTCCAAAGAATCACATTGCGCTATAAGCGGGTCGCATTAGAAATAATGTACAATTGTATGCATTGTACAATAAAGTATTTAAGACACCAATAATCGTGTTGTAAAGTATTCACACATACGAAAATTGGGAGCCACCCTCACAGCGCGTTATAAGCGGATTCGCGTTGTAACAGATCGCATTATAAAGGGATTGAGCTGCATATGGCAGGGGTGCACAAACTTTTCCGTCTGCGCCCCCCCCCCCCCCTACCTTTTCTCTTGCGTTTTCTGACATCACGCGACATCGCGTTGCCATGGGGACGCATCGCCAGAAGCCGCCAGAGACCAGGTAAGGGACTTACAGAGGGCTCGCGCGCGCTCCCCCGGCATTTCATTTAAATGCTTTGAAGAAGAGGGCTGGGCCTCGGTAAGCGCTGCACCCCACCCCCCACCAGAAAATGTTGTGCTCCCCAGGGGGTATATTGAGGGGAGATATTGTTCAGGGTTAATAAACTACAATGGAGTTGGCATTTTGTAAAGTTCTCCTTTTTCAGAATGTATTTTTCACTGTTGTCCAAGTTTCTAATGTGATCAGACTATTTGTTACTCTAATTCTGCCGGCCACATTGCACTTTAAAGCACTTTTTTTTAAATAAATAAATATATATATATATCAAGGGGTCTCCGGAGCTGAGCTCAATGTATTTCAGCTCTGGGGACCCCCTGCTCCCCTAAATACTCTGTAGGGGGTGCCGGTATCTCTGCGCAGTTTAAATGTCCTGCGTCACGTGGCCCAATAGGAATCTGCAAGGGATAATGTCACAGCTTCATATTGGCCCGCAGGACACAAGACATATAAAGCTGCCATTTTGATAGGCCAGACTAGCCCCTGTATGGCTGCTCCCGTCACCCCCTTCCGGGGTAAGTAGCTCCGGAGACCCCCTGCTTCAATCCTATTTCAAAATATTATTTTTTTCAAGTGTCCCCAGTATTGCCTCTAAGCATGGAAACAAAATAACACCCACGATTTCACAAGTTTAAAATAAGCATTCATCTGCATATCGTTGTATTGCAAATATAATTTTAGGTTGCATTATTTCAGGATTTCTTCAATTCTATGTGTGCAGTGCCTTTCCTCGTGTATGCCAGTGTATACTCAATCTATACTTACAATGACATCAACATTATAGCTGCAAGTGTGAGTATTTCATGAAACTGTTCTCACTACAATAAAGAGTAAATAAAACAGATGCTTATACAGAAACCCTCACACACACCCCCCCCCCCCCCTCCCCATGTTCATAAGATATTTAATTTTATAAATGCAAAAACTCCATGTTTGTTAAGCTCTGGTGCAATTTTGGTGCAAGAAACAGCAATCCCATTTATCAAAGCAAAAATATTCAGTGATGTTTTGTTGGACAAATCTGGTGCTTGTTTATTTTGTGCCTATTTTGGAGCAGACTGATTTAATTATCCCAAGAACTTCAGCAGTCACCAATTCTGTGGTGAAGTCAAATGAAAAGTTAGCATGGTGAGCCCACACACGATTATTATCATGAAATGGCCCAATCACTTTAAACACATCAGCTTCAATACCTTTGGTTCCAGAGAAGCACTCGGTAAAGAGCTATAATGCAACATAGGTAGTAATTGCTATGACCTTGGAAGTCTTTAGACCAGTCAGTGGTGCTCAACTGCAGTCCTCAAGAGCCCCCAGCAGGTCAGGAGTCCCCAGCTTCAGCACAGGTGGTTCAATCAGAGGCTCAGTCAAAGACTGAAGCAGGGATATCCTTACAACCTGACCTGTTGGGGGCTCTTGAGGACTGGTGTACCCCTGCTTTAGTCCATGCAATGTTGCTGCCTTGTGATTGTCAGTAAGACAGACTTCTCTCGGCACTTCTGTTAATAAGCTGTGTTCCTCTTTCCTTTTTGCAGATGTTCGGGCTTGTAGCTGCTGTAGCAGCTTCCGTGAATTCTGTTATTCTTTTCAGAACATTTGAGTTAAGCTTTTGAAATAACCCTCCTGTAAATCAGACGACATTGGTATTCAGCATTTGAATTTTATTTTTTTTAATAAATACGTTTGTAACAGTTACTGAAATAAATATGTTTTTTTTATTTATTAATATTCAGTATCTCTGTACCATTAAATTGGTTGACACTTATTGGATTCTGTTTATTTAAATAATAAATACAATGTTTTGTTAACCTTTTCCTCAAAATGTTTTGCTTTCAAATGAAGCCATAATGTCTCTTCAGTCACGGACATGCATACATCTGCTGCACGCCACTTCAATATTAGGGGTGCCATTATTTCCTAGGACTTTGTCTACAATTAAGACGTTTGTAATAATATTGTTGACATAGCGACACAGCAGTTATTGATGCTTTATTGACCACTCGATAATCATTGAAGAGTTTTCATCCACTTTCTTTTAGAAGAATATAAAACTGATATAATGACAGTAAATAGGCGCATTGGCTTACAAAGTTTTTATACACGGCACCAATGCGGAGTGACTGCTCTGATGCCAACGTCTCATACCGCTGTGTGAACACGCCGCGCTCAGCATGATTCGCGGTTTCAATTGGTTTTCTATGTGCGTGGAATTAAAAGGGAAACATGTTGGCTGCTTGGGCGAAAGTTCCTCTTTTCACTGGCAGGGGGAAGTGCAAAAGCATTAACCGCTTTCTATCATGAGATGTTTGTTTGCTGACTGTCACTACCCCACAGTGCAAAAGGCTGAACATCTATATGTCTTACCAGTATTCTAACTGCACAATTGGGGCAAAACCTGATTTTTTTACCGAGGTAATGGCATCCCAATGACACTGTTTTCCTTTGCTAAATAGGGGGTAGTATTTTCTCCCAATGTTGCCCTCATTTTGCAGGCTGCAGACTTTGTTCAATAGAAACCGTTAGAGATTCACGTACACAGTTAATGTTAACACCTTCACTGCCGCCAGATAGGCCTGGAAGTTATATGCAAAATGTGCAAAATATCAACTGGTCTAAAAAAACAAACAACGAAAGTCTTCATGTGATGTTTCTTATAAAATTGTATCCGGGTTTCTGCAGATGGGAAATATAAAACATCAGCCACATTAACTAGCAGAGTATCCCAGTCAGGGTTCCTTATCCCCTAAGGTGCCTCACTGATCTAAACGTTTCTCCGCAGGCAGGGAGTAGTTTCGGTGAATTGTTGCTGAGAATATTTTACTTATACAAATGTGCTATTAATTACACGTTTGCTTTGCGTTTCCCAAGTAATGTTACAGCCACACCATAATGCGAAAAGGAAACGAAACCTGGAGTTACAATGTATCAGTGATTGGGGTGTGACTCCGGATTGATGGGTTGTGAGTGAGGTCAGTGCGGGCTCTCAGGGGTTAACCCTCCCCACATTCACACATGCTGCTGAACTTTTTCTTTTCTGTACGTTTCCGCATTGTCACCATTTCCGCTCCCCCCCCCCCTATCCTCCCAAAATACAACTCCGCTACTCTTCCCCCCTCCGACCATGGATGACCCCGAGACAGCGGGACAAACCCGGGCTCCCCCGCCGGCTCTAGCTGCTCTCATCCCGGGGAAAGAATTCCTGAGCACCCGCAAGGGGCAGCTGCTGCTGGGAGAATGGGTGAGAGAGATATTTTCATCTTCCTCATCATCACTTCATCTATCATATCTTCTCCCCTCCCCCATCACATCTCCTTCTCACATCTTCTCCCCTCCCCCTCACATCTCTCCTTCCCCCTTCAAATATTCTCTCCTTCCCCCCTCACATCTCCCCCATCACATCTCCCCTCCCCCTCACATCTCTCCTCCCCTCACATCTTCTCCCTTCTACCCCACATCTCTCCTTCCCCTCGCGGTGGGTACGATGGGCGGAGAGATGTGGGTATGATGGGCGCTGTGAGTATGATGGATGGAGAGATGGGCGCTGTGAGTATGATGGGCAGAGAGATGGGTGCTGTGTATATGATGGGAAGAGGGAAGGGCGCTGTGAGTATGATGGGCAGAAAGATGGGCACTGGGTAGGATAGGCAGAGAAAAGGGGGCGCTGTGGGTATGATGGGCAGAGAAGCGCGCTGTGGGTACGATGGGCAGAGAAGCGCTGTGGGTATGATGGGCAGAGAGAAGCGTGCTGTGGGTATGATGGGCAGAGAGAAGCGCTGTGTGTATGATGGGCAGAGAGAAGGGCGCTGTGGGTATGATGGGCAGAGAGAAGGGTGCTGTGGGTATGATGGGCAGAGAGAAGGACGCTGTGGGTATGATGGGCAGAGAGAAGGTCGCTGTGGGTATGATGGGCAGAGAGAAGGGCGCTTTGGGTATGATGGGCAGAGAGAAGCGTGCTGTGGGTATGATGGGCAGAGAGAAGGTCGCTGTGGGTATGGTGGGCAGAGAGAAGCGTGTTGTGGGTATGATGGGCAGAGAGAAGGGCGCTGTGGGTATGGTGGGCAGAGAGAAGCGTGCTGTGGGTATGGTGGGCAGAGAGAAGGTCGCTGTGGGTATGATGGGCAGAGAGAAGGTCGCTGTGGGTATGATGGGCAGAGAGAAGGTCGCTGTGGGTATGATGGGCAGAGAGAAGGTCGCTGTGGGTATGATGGGCAGAGAGAAGGTCGCTGTGGGTATGGTGGGCAGAGAAGCGCTGTGGGTATGATGGGCAGAGAGAAGCGCTGTGGGTATGATGGGCAGAGAGAAGGTCGCTGTGGGTATGATGAGCAGAGAGAAGGTCGCTGTGGGTATGATGGGCAGAGAAAAGGGCGCTGTGGGTATGATGGGCAGAGAGAAGGTCGCTGTGGGTATGATGGGCAGAGAGAAGGGCGCTGTGGGTATGATGGGCAGAGAGAAGCGCTGTGGGTATGATGGGCAGAGAGAAGGGCGCTGTGGGTATGATGGGCAGAGAGAAGCGCTGTGGGTATGATGGGCAGAGAGGGCGCTGTGGGTATGATGGGCAGAGAGAAGGGCGCTGTGGGTATGATGGGCAGAGAGAAGCGCTGTGAGTATGATGGGCAGAGAGAAGGTCGCTGTGGGTATGATGGGCAGAGAGAAGCGTGCTGTGGGTATGATGGGCAGAGAGAAGGTCGCTGTGGGTATGATGGGCAGAGAGAAACGCGCTGTGGGTATGATGGGCAGAGAGAAGGTCGCTGTGGGTATGATGGGCAGAGAGAAGCGCTGTGGGTATGGTGGGCAGAGAGAAGGTCGCTGTGGGTGTGATGGGCAGAGAGAAGGGCGCTGTGGGTATGATGGGCAGAGAGAAGGTCGCTGTGGGTATGATGGGCAGAGAGAAGGGCGCTGTGGGTATGATGGGCAGAGAGAAGGTCGCTGTGGGTATGATGGGCAGAGAGAAGGTCGGTGTGGGTATGATGGGCAGAGAGAAGCGCTGTGGGTATGGTGGGCAGAGAAGCGTGCTGTGGGTATGATGGGCAGAGAGAAGGGTGCTGTGGGTATGACGGGCAGAGAGAAGGTCGCTGTGGGTATGATGGGCAGAGAGAAGCGCTGTAGGTATGGTGGGCAGAGAGAAGCGCGCTGTGGGTATGATGGGCAGAGAGAAGGGCGCTGTGGGTATGATGGGCAGAGAGAAGCGCTGTGGGTATGATGGGCAGAGAGAAGGTCGCTGTGGGTATGATGGGCAGAGAGAAGGGCGCTGTGGGTATGGTGGGCAGAGAGAAGCGCGCTGTGGGTATGATGGGCAGAGAGAAGGGCGCTGTGGGTATGGTGGGCAGAGAGAAGCGTGCTGTGGGTATGATGGGCAGAGAGAATGTGCTGTGGGTATGATAGGCAGAGAGAAGCGCGCTGTGGGTATGATGGGCAGAGAGAAGGTCGCTGTGGGTATGATGGGCAGAGAGAAGGTTGCTGTGGGTATGATGGGCAGAGAGAAGGGTGCTGTGGGTATGATGGGCAGAGAGAAGGTCGCTGTGGGTATGATGGGCAGAGAGAAGCGCTGTGGGTATGATGGGCAGAGAGAAGGTCGCTGTGGGTATGATGGGCAGAGAGAAGGGCGCTGTGGGTATGGTGGGCAGAGAGAAGTGCTGTGGGTATGATAGGCAGAGAGAAGGTCGCTGTGGGTATGATGGGCAGAGAAGCGCTGTGGGTGTGGTGGGCAGAGAGAAGCGCTGTAGGTATGATGGGCAGTGAGGTCGCTGTGGGTATGATGGGCAGAGAGAAGGTCGCTGTTTGTATGATGGGCAGAGAGAAGCGTGCTGTGGGTATGGTGGGCAGAGAGAAGCGTGCTGTGGGTATGATGGGCAGAGAGAAGGTCGCTGTGGGTATGGTGGGCAGAGAGAAGCGTGCTGTGGGTATGATGGGCAGAGAGAAGGTCGCTGTGGGTATGATGGGCAGAGAGAAGGTCGCTGTGGGTATGATGGGCAGAGAGAATCTCGCTGTGGGTATGATGGGCAGAGAGAAGCGCGCTGTGGGTATGATGGGCAGAGAGAAGGGTGCTGTGGGTATGATGGGCAGAGAGAAGGTCGCTGTGGGTATGATGGGCAGAGAGAAGCGCTGTGGGTATGATGGACAGAGAGAAGGTCGCTGTGGGTATGATGGGTAGAGAGAAGCGCTGTGGGTATGATGGGCAGAGAGAAGGTCGCTGTGGGTATGATGGGCAGAGAGAAGGTCGCTGTGGGTATGATGGGCAGAGAGAAGGTCGCTGTGGGTATGATGGGCAGAGAGAAGCGTGCTGTGGGTATGATGGGCAGAGAGAAGGTCGCTGTGGGTATGATGGGCAGAGAGAAGGTCGCTGTGGGTATGATGGGCAGAGAGAAGGTCGCTGTGGGTATGATGGGCAGAGAGAAGGTCGCTGTGGGTATGATGGGCAGAGAGAAGGTCGCTGTGGGTATGATGGGCAGAGAGAAGGTCGCTGTGGGTATGATGGTCAGAGAGAAGGGCGCTGTGGGTATGATGGGCAGAGAGAAGGGCGCTGTGGGTATGATGGGCAGAGAGAAGGGCGCTGTGGGTATGATGGGCAGAGAGAAGCGCTGTGGGTATGATGGGCAGAGAGAAGGGCGCTGTGGGTATGGTGGGCAGAGAGAAGCGTGCTGTGGGTATGATGGGCAGAGAGAAGGTCGCTGTGGGTATGATGGACAGAGAGAAGGTCGCTGTGGGTATGATGGGCAGAGAGAAGGTCGCTGTGAGTATAATGGGCAGAGAGAAGGTCGCTGTAGGTATGGTGGGCAGAGAGAAGGTTGCTGTGGGTATGGTGGGCAGAGAAGCGTGCTGTGGGTATGATGGGCAGAGAGAAGCGCTGTGGGTATGGTGGGCAGAGAAGCGTGCTGTGGGTGTGATGGGCAGAGAGAAGCGTGCTGTGGGTATGATGGGCAGAGAGAAGCGTGCTGTGGGTATGATGGGCAGAGAGAAGCGCTGTGGGTATGATGGGCAGAGAGAAGCGTGCTGTGGGTATGATGGGCAGAGAGAAGCACGCTGTGGGTATGATGGGCAGAGAGAAGCATGCTGTGGGTATGGTGGGTACAGACTTTGCCCTCTCCCAAAGCTTCAAAATGAAATAAAATATTTGTAGAGTTCCTTGGACAGCCCCCCTGTGCTGGAGAGGGGAACAGCTCCACCCAAATAGATGCGACTAATATCTTCACCAGCAAAGGGAAGACGGCTGCAATGCAGATTGTATGGGGAACTTTTATATCAACTACACCGGTAACCGCCCATTTAATTGGGATAAAACATTGTTACTTACATTTACATACATGTCTTTTTATAATAACAACATTGAACTAACATGCCTAGGGCGTGTAACACGCAGGCGGTATCCGTGTGCGTCAGTTTATACGTCTGTCTTTGACGAGGTCTGTCAGCAGGTTTCCTAAGTTTACGATCTGGCAGCTTAACCCGTTCACTGCCGGATAGTTTGGATATACCCACCTCTCCGATACCTCCATTTCACGCCGCCCTCCCCGGGCCGGGGAAGTTTTCAGTCCCTTCGGACCCCGTTGGACAGGCGGGGGGGTCTTGTGTCACTGAAGCAACTTGTTTATTCTTTGCTGTGTTTTCGCCTGCAGGTTGTTTCATTTCTTACCTTTATTTGTTACGTGGCCTCCTCCGCCGTGGCTCTGATGACCGTGCCACTGATAGAATTCCTCTGGGCGCTCTTTACTTTCTATGCGTATTCTTCTAAATTGAATGAGCAGCTGAAAGGGATCTACTGGCCACTGCTGGTAAGTGTCGCCCCTCTGTGCCCTTACGTCAGGGGCTCTCAACTCCAGTGCTCAAGACCCCCCAACAGGTAAGGTTTTCTGGATATCCCGGTGTCACCACAGGTGGTTCAATCAGTGGCCCAGTCTTCGACTGAGCTACTCATAGAGCCACCTGTGCTGAAGCAGTCTTTGACTGAGCCACTGACTGAGCCACCTCTGCTGAAGCAGGGATATCCTGAAAACCTGACCTGTTGGGGGATCTTGAAGATTGGAGTTGATCACCCCGGGGTTAACTAATGGGATTCCGATGATACCGGGGCCCTCTGTGATGTCACCAAAATGTATTGGGAGGGGGGGGAGGCGTCAGAAGCTATAAAAAAGCCATTAAAAGAAGAAGAGTGAGGGTCACTTCAGGGATGTCACAATGCAAAGGACTTAGAAGACAAGCATTTTAGAGTCGCACTCCGTTAGTACTCACTGTACCGGGACAAATAAATAGGGGGGCACACATTGCTGTCCGTGGTCTGATCCTGTGGAAGATTCCATTGTGGGAATTGCTGGGAGCGAAACGCGTAGGAGGAATATGTCACGTAACAATACAAATGCCAACATTGGCTGGATTTGGAGGTATTGGAGGTATTGGGGCATTAGTACCATATACTGAACATTACTTCCACCCGTGCCTTAGCCCCCAAATAACATTCCTCACCGAGACGTTGGTCCGGGTATTTCATTTTGGACCGAAATAACCGCAAGTGTGTGCCGCTCGTCAACGGGAACTTGGTAACATACAACTAGATGGCACTCGGCCCACCTCTGTGAGATTAGACCATGGGTGGGCAGCACCTGCTTCAGCACAGGTGGCTCAGTCAGAGACTCAGCCTCTGATTGAGCCACCTGTGCTGAAGCAGGGACTGATTGAGCCACCTGTGCTGGAGCAAGGATATCCTGAAAACCTGACCTGTTGCTGGCCCTTGTGCCCACCCCTGGTTTAGACAGAAGGTCACTCGTAGCCAACACAAATACCCCAGGACTCCGCTGTATACAGAGAACACCCTATAGTTTCAGCACAAATATAATGAATATGTTTAGGAGGATAAAACACTGACATTTACTTCAATGTTTTGTTTTATAGTACCATTTATACAGCCTGTAATAAGCGAGAGGCACGAGTGTGGGTCAGTTTGCACACCGGTCTTTGCCCGGTCAGAGAAATGTAATGAAGGGGTTAAGGAAGAAGTGGGGGGACCCCCTTAAAATCCAAAATCCGGCCCAAGAAGAGATTTCACAAGACTAAATATTTACGTTAGGAAGTCTTACATCTGACATACATTAGCATTCCTATGTTGATATACGCAGTAACATTTAGTACGCAGAGAGAACGAACCGCTTTCGATGCGTTTGGTTTAAGGTGCGTCCGTCACATGGTCTGTTCTTCCTACAGACTGAATATGGAGACGTGTGTTTTATCTCCTGCTCTGCTAATGTACGCTTCCTTATTGCATTAGGATTTTGTGCGCTGTGTCACTGCCGCCATCATATATTTCGTTGTCTCTCTCGTGGCCGTCTCAAATTATACTTGTGCAGCGTCCAAAGCCGCAGCCGTGAGTACCAGACGTATCTGTTTGTTGTATTAAAAGGGGCACAGTCATATATAGTGGGCACAATATAGGTTGAGGACACTATTATTTAGAGCAGTTCTCAAGAGCTACCAACAGGTCAGGTTTTCAGGATATCCCTGCTTCAGCACAGGTGGCTCAATCAGTGGCTCAGTCAAAGACTGAGCCACTGATTGAGCCACCTGTGCAGAAGCAGGGATATCCTAAAAACCTGACCTGTTGGTGGCCCTTGAGGACTGGAGTAGGCCGCCCCTGGTTATATCGGAGAATAACAATGACAAGATATGAATTTTCCTGCTGAGGGACATAATCTCCCAGACTCGTTAAATTGATAAGTGCCAGGCACACCTGCAGAGAACTGAAGGGGTGTCGTGTTCCCCAAACTGTGATGCTGTCTCGGATGTGTAAGGGATTCCAGAGGTTTTTTTTTAATCAAATTCTTCTGCAATCTGATTTTTTATTTTTGCACCACTGGCAGAAATATAAGTTTCTGTTCTCCCTGGTGCCCGTTCTCCCTGGTACCCGTTCTACTCGGTGCCCGGGCTCCCTGGTACCCGTTCTCCTCGGTGCCCGGGCTCCCTGGTGCCCGTTCTCCCCGGTGCCCGGGCTCCCTGGTACCCGTTCTCCCCGGTGCCCGTTCTCCCTGGTACCCGTTCTCCCTGGTACCCGTTCTCCCTGGTACCCGTTCTCCTCGGTGCCCGGGCTCCCTGGTACCCGTTCTCCCTGCTTACATAGGATTCCCTCTGTGCAATAAATAACGGATAACGTCCCCCCCATTCTCTGCTCTTAAGGTCCTGGGGTTCATCGCCACTATAATATTCGCCTTCGATTTCTACCTGACCTTCAATGACTTGACCAAGTTCCTCAAGAAAGACGATTCCCCGGAGAATGCAGAAACACGGAAGTCGGAGGGTATGTAACGTGTGACCTACAAACCCTGCTCGCGTGTCGCTTGCTTCTCTCGCAAGGGTTAGGCCGCGTCCACGCTGCCACTGACCGCGGGTTCGTGTGGTCAGCACAACCAATTTTTATCTGTCCAGCCACGCGCCCGTGACCGTATGCTCGCGGGCGCTAGGTGCTTGCCGAGACAGGTAAAATTGAGTTTGAGGCGCGCTGAAGGGTCAATCATTGTTAGGCCAACCCCCCCCCCCCTCTCCCCCTCCCAGACTTGGTGACGTCGCCGCTCTCAAGCGTGAGCGCTCTCAGCGGCAGCGTGGCCGCAGCCTTATACGTGCTGGGCTTTGATTGTAATAAGAGGGGAAGAACTTTTCCCACGTGCGAACGGTACGTTCCCGCACAGCAGGAGGTAAATAAACTCGCATCTACCGGAGACCGCGGTTGAATGCTTTCATCCAAAGCGGCAGCTAGGAGCCCATATTTACTAAGCAGTGCTATGTTATGATACCTTCCAGGACCAATATAGCCCTGCTTAATAAATGATGGGCTTGTAGTGTATTTTTTATTCTATTGGACACAAATAAGAACTTTAACACTGATCACTTTTTGGAATAACAATTTACTTTAAAAAATAAAATAAAAAAACAGTTTTGTGGAGAAATTCTTCTGCGGGACTTTGCTTCCTGAAGGTCAGACGTCTCTCATTCTGTTCATGTAAGTCAGTGGCTTCAATGTATCCAGTTTCATCTGGACTTCAAAAATAAAAATAAAAAATAAAGTTGCTACAATTCCAATTAGATTTAGTTTTTAACCTGATAACGTTCCCGGTTTGTTTTAATGCATTTAAAGAAACATAAATGCAATGCAGGGTGGCCCGCATCACTCGCACCCAGACCGAGAGTCACTTAACGGGTGCTGAAGTGGATGGGATTTGAGGTGCACCGAAGCCTAGCACCCCCTAATCAATGTGGGTGGAAGGGTTTAATTTGAGGGTTCAGCATTTAGTTCACAGGACAGCTGCAGGGGACGGTATTCTCTGTGCTCTGGGGAGTTTGGTCATGAATGCTCCTTTGATAGGAAATCGTACAGACCACCAATTGGCAAGAGAGTGTGACGCGGGTAACTGAATAGGATGTTCTGGAAGTGATGTGAGAGAGCTGTATGCATGAGAAGCCACTCGTAGCAACACAGGAAGCGCAGATCAAACACTGCAGTGTGTGTGTGTGTGTGTGTGTGTGTGTGTGTGTGTGTGTGTGTGTGTGTGTGTGTGTGTGTTTTCCGCAGTGATTCTCACTTTTGCATGCTGTAATACTAGATACATACATTATGGGTTGAAATAAATGTTCTGGGTAACGTGGATTTCTTTTTTTTAAATTTATTTTAATTTTACCAAATCGCATTACAAACTTAGCAGCTTTATTAGGATGGAAGTGAAGTTTTGCATTTTTGCTACACTCCTTTTTGGGGGCAAAACAGAATATTTACAGTATTTACTTAACCAAAGCAAAATACTGCCAGCAGCCAAAGGGTTAAGTTGTGCAGACACTACAACCTCTGACGTTCTCTGTATTGTGTTAAAGCAGGGGGCGGCCAACTCCAGTCCTCAAGGGCCACCAGCAGGTCAGGTTTTCAGGATACCCCTGCTTCAGCACAGGTGGCTCAGTCAAAGATTGAGCCACCTGTGCTGAAGCAGGGCATCTCAAAAACCTGAACTATTGGTGGCCCTTGAGGACTGGAGTTGGCCACCCCCCGTGTTAAAGGAAATACACTAGTCATTTTATTCCCCCCCCCCCCCCTCACTGTCTCCCGCCCCTTTTTATCTCCTTCCAGGCGAAGACTCCGATTCGGATTCCGACTGAAGGCCGCGGCCACACAGAGCCCTCGCTTTGCAGCCTCAGGGGGCTTCCTGCAGATTGCTTTGTAATGCTTGTCCTTCTGGCAGTGATGGAGTTAAGACAATATTTCCAGCCTCTCTGCCTTCTTGGATGTCCGCGTCCCCACTAATGCGCATCCTATTGAATACGGTGGGAAGTCTCCTTCCCCCGGGGCAGATTGAAGCTCCATGTACTCAAGTGAAGGGGACTTCACGGTGTACGAGATACGGAGCGAACTGGAATCATATCTGCATTATGCAAACCCCATACTTCTCTCCCCCCCCCCCCCCCCACACTGCCCGACAACCAATAGGAACTCAGGAAGGGACGCGTGTCCTAATCCCAGACATCTTCAAGGTCACACAAAGGTCACAGAGCCAGTCCTGGGACCCGTAAGTAACCCTATATATTGTTAGGCTGCGTTCAAACAGAACGCGATACCACGTGCACACGTTCGCCTCTTGCGAGGTACAGCGTTGACGCCGCTGCACTTGGAGACAACTGAAGTTGTCATTTCAAGCGGCAGCCGCGTCACGTGTACTTCGCCAGCCAATCACAAACAGTTTCTTTTTTTTTTTTTATTCAATGGCTGAGTAGTCCCGCCTCCAAGTCGGTACATCCGGTCCGCTGAGCATGAGCACACATCGCCCAGCAGACAGAGGCGCGGACGCGCAGGAGCCTGCCTGAACTCGGACTTATTTGGCACAATTGAAGGACGAGCCGCTGACCCGCAGAATTGTAGCGAGAGAAATCAGCATTGATACTGTAACTTATCCAATGATGAGCCAGCACAAACTCCTCTGGCAGTGAAGAGGTTAAGAGCAGAGCCTGTGGAGACACAGTAACGCCTGCTCCCGAGTCTCCCCCAAATCGGTGGATTTGTGGAGCAATGTAAGCGAAACATTCGAAACCTTAACTCCCATTCCCACAAGCGGACGGCGGGGTGGCAGAAGGACTTCCTGATTTTTAAACAAAAGGCCCAAATAGTTTGTGTAGGAGGAGGAGGGGGGGGGACCTTTTACTGCGATGAACAAAAAAAAAAAACAGAACACGCCCCGTTTTGCATCGTCTTCTGTTTGACATTTCGGTGCAAAGTGTTAAAATTGTAATAAATACCCCAAAACACGGATCGCAAGCTTAACGGAAACCGCCACGGCCAGGTGACTCCGCAGGGAGCGGCCCGTGGCCCAGCGCGGGGTCTGACACGCGGGGGACTTCTCTGCACAGAAAGATTTCATCTCAACAATTCTGGTGTCTTTATATAAACAGAAAAAGGGCGAGTTAGTATTTCATTCATCGGAAACGCTGCACATTTGCAATAATTGCACTTCTACCGGTTTATATTTTTGTACAACAAACTCTTGCAAACATTACGCTGATGTACCCATTTATTAAACAAGATACAATTGGAAAGGAAATGCAGATATTATTGGTGATTTGATAGAGAAGCATTTTGCTGCGAGTAGAAAAATTACAGGATTTTAAAGATGAAATAAATTCAATTCATACAAGAAAGTGCCATCGAATGCGGATCATGCTAAAAATAACAAAATATATATATTTATTAACCTCTGCACTGCAAGGTCACATTATGACAAAGGACATTAGCAACTAACATTATCCTTAACCCCTTTGGTGCTGGTGGGGCCAGATACATTAAAAGGACACAACTGTACTAGTTACTCCAGGTCACACTGGCCTAAGGGAACAGAATTATTTATATTGTAGTTACAAGTTTATTGGTCCCCTATGCAAAACTCTCAACCATTCTCCTCCTAGGTTGAAAACGTATTAAAGCTGCAGTTCAGTCTTTTTTTTTTTTTTTATTTATTTTTTTACTTCAATAGTTTCATGTGGGCAATCTCTAATTACCTAAAGAACTTCCAGTCAATTCGTTCTCCAGGTATTGATAGGCGAAATTTGGTGACATAATTAGAGCTGGCATATGTTTTTATTTGCTTCTGTCAGTCAGTGGAAGCTCATGAATATTCATGAGCACTCCTGCACTGACATGTGCTAGAGGGAGGGCAGGGCTGACAAAGGGGTGTGCCAGGACATGAAGGGGCAGGGCCTTAGCAAATGGCTGTTAAAATAGAATACAAGAAAATTGGTCTTTAAAAGTTGTTTTTTTAAAACAGAAAATGCTAAAAGTATTTTTTCTTACTACAGAACTGATTTATTAAAAAAAACACACATGCAGGATATAGACTGAACTGCAGCTTTAAAAAGAACCGGCAGCGACTTATTCAGAAATCTGCAGCCGGATCATCTCCCAGGTTCTGAGCTGCAGGTTCCCCCCTCTCTCCCCTGTATGCGAGACTAACACAGACTCCCACAGGAAACACTGCACCAAAGCGCTCTTCACATATACACAGTTCCCCGGCGCTGCTGGAACGCGTGCAGCGATGGTTCTGCCATTACCCCCTCCCCGTGTATCCGTACGCCCTCGCTGTACTCGCCTCAGAGTCTTTATGCTGCTGCACTGCGGGGGAGGATTTTATAACGGTAACCCAACTTCTTAACTCCTGTCCCGCCCCAGCCAGGTAACATGTCAAAGTGAGACTTCTCAGCAAACCCCTAACATTTACCTCATCCAGGTGAGGGGGACAGGTAGCAAAGAACAGAGGGAAAAAATAATCTGCACACCTTACACGCAATGTAAAACACGTAATTACAGAGGGCCCTTACACGCAATGTAACACGTAATTACAGAGGGCCCTTACACGCAATGTAACATGTAATTACAGAGGGCCCTTACACGCAATGTAACACGTAATTACAGAGGCACGTACACGCAATGTAACACGTAATTACAGAGGCACGTACACGCAATGTAACACGTAATTACAGAGGGCACGTACACGCAATGTAACACGTAATTACAGAGGGCACGTACACGCAATGTAACACACGTAATTACAGAGGCACGTACACGCAATGTAACACGTAATTACAGAGGCACGTACACGCAATGTAACACGTAATTACAGAGGCACGTACACGCAATGTAACAAGTAATTACAGAGGGCCCTAACACGCAATGTAACACGTAATTACAGAGGCACGTACACACAATGTAACATGTAATTACAGAGGCGTACACGCAATGTAACATGTAATTACAGAGGGCCCTTACACGCAATGTAACACACGTAATTACAGAGGCACGTACACGCGATGTAACACGTAATTACAGAGGCACGTACACGCGATGTAACACGTAATTACAGAGGGCACGTACACGCAATGCAACACGTAATTACAGAGGGCCCTTACACGCAATGTAACACGTAATTACAGAGGGCCCTTACACGCAATGTAACACGTAATTACAGAGGCACGTACACGCAATGTAAGACACGTAATTACAGAGGCACGTACACGCAATGTAACACGTAATTACAGAGGGCACGTACACGCATGTAATTAGAGGTTCCTTACTAAACCATTTACATCTGTAGTCTCCAAAAGAAAAAAATATATATATATTTCAACTCTTTTCTTAAATAAGCATTATTATTAATAATAACAACAGATTCAGGGTTACAGGGAATTTCTGGCCATAGAAACATTAAGTATTTGGGAAAGGTTTTATCTGCAGTTTAAATAGCTTGGACAGGTCAGAAAAAATGCGCACTTAGAAAACTGGACAGTGTCCCACGAGTCCAGCTCAGACCTGCATTCATTTTCAGGGTGTACTGTAGCACGTTACAGCAGAGAGAACGTGCAGGACGATGAGAAGCCATTAAACAAGGGTCAAAGCACTTTGCTCGTTACACTAAATGTACTCCATCTTTCATGAAACACCAACAATGTATCTCTACACGGGATTTTCCCATTGCACACAAAGCATGTTGAGCGGCGATCGCGACACTGTTGCCTACACGGAGATACACGGCAGAAAGATACAAAACCTGGACATCCCGACTCAAAAAACAAATAATCACAACATTCAACAGTTTCTCAGTTTTATGATTGACGAGCGCAGATCGATATGAAAGGCACACAAGGTTACAAATATTAGCGTTCCATCATAAAAACAAAAAAACAGAGTGATCTATAAATACAGCGAGTATTATCAAGGGACACGGACATTAGTACAAAAAGGACCAGCGATATAATTGGAAACAGTTATTATTAAGCGTTAACAATGAGGTGTATGTACCTCCCCCTCCCCCCTTAAAAGCACAAAGTCCTAGCAAGCTGTTATATTGCTTTATTTTAGTGTGTGAATAAAAACTATTTTCCGCGGCCGGGTGGATGTGACGCACAGGGTTTAACGGGTAACATTTTTAGTCTGAGTTTCTGTAGGAAAAACCAGGAGAATGTTTCTTCCACACGAACAGTCCTATTTCAGCGATTACAGACATAATTAGAGAATAAAAAAAAAGACAGGAATTCTGTGCTGCATCAGGTTAGGAGGGATCCGTGTACACTGGCAACTTGGTTTCATTGTGATTTCCTGCGCAGGAAGAGAAGCAGACCTCGCGGTTCTGAACGGGATACAAAGAAAAATAATGTAACGTCCGCTTCAAACTAATTCTATCTTTGGTCCAACAGAACTATCCGACCCCATTAAACTTGTGACATTCCCCTGCAGACTGAAGAATTCATACGCAGGATTCCTGACAATATCACACGGCAGAAATACAGATTCTGGGTGCGGACATATACATTTAATCACTCCCTTTTCTATGGGTTTCCCCAAGTCCCATCACCGCCCCGCAGAGAGAGAGAAATAGAGGTTCCCCATCACTGCTAGCGGGAGAGACATGTTGCACGTTGATGAAGTTCGAGCATTTCACAGTTTTCTGAAAAAGTCGTAAAGATGATACATTCCAACCAAAAATCTAACTGAGGGGGCCCCCGAGGGGGCCCCCGAGGGGTCCCCCGCCCCCCATCTGTCTCCCCACACCCCCAATCTGTCCCTCCCTGGTGTAGGCACATTTTCCTACAGCAACAAATGCTCAATTAGGTCAATAGAATGCAAATAGGATTTGTATGGTCACAGATCAAGAGGGGAACAATCATTCGCTGGGAAGAAGATAAATCTTTCAGGTATTTACATACCCCGGCAATACCGGAGAATCTCTCCTTTCTAAAATAGAACGGATCAAATGCATTAAAACGCAGCTCTCAGCGACGTAAAATGACAGATTTTAGACCCAGATCTGATTCGAGAGCTTGTGTGATTCAAACATGCCACCGATTATCGATGCATTAAAATAAAAAAGCTTTATATCAGGGGTGGCAAACTCCAGTCGTCAAGGGCCGCCAACAGGTCAGGTATTCAGGATATCCATATTAAACCACCTGTGCTGAAGCAGGGAGATCCAGAAACACTGACCTGCTAGGGGGGGGGGGGTCTTGAGGACTGGAGTTGCCCACCCGTGTTGGTCCATAGTGGTATATATTGCATATGTTTAGTTCTGTAATATATTGCGATAAAACACCTGTGTAATTGGAATGTTATCATGAATATGTATTAAAGAAAAACCAGTAGATTACATATAAATATTATACACAGTCCGTGAAAGATATTCAAAATAGGGAATAAAATAATTTAAAGAAACTGCTGAAAACAGCCGTGTAAAATGACAGTTGTTTTCCGTCGCTCACGGACACCGAGAGGTTAAAATACACCAAAACTTGTAGTGATGTTAATGTCAGATTTACAGTAAGACACAAAAGGTTTCTCCACACACCGGTAAAACTGTATATAGAATAGGTTACCTACAAACAACCAGGCATCAAAATAGGCTTAAAAACAAAAACACCTTTTAGTTCGGATATATATTCCCTATACCAGGGGTTCTCAACTCGTCCTCAAGACCTCCCAACGGGTCAGGTTTTCAGGCTATCACTGCTTCTGCACAGGTGGCTCAGTCTTGTGCTGAAGCAGGCTCTTTGGACTGAGCCACCTGTGCTGAATCAGATATCCTGAAAACCAGACCAGTTGGAGGGGGTCTTGAGGACTGGAGTTGAGAACCCCCTGCCCTATACTAAATAAAAGGTTTTAATATCCAACCACCGGGCTGCGAAATTGATGTATCGAAACAGCAAAAATCCTACCGATTTCAGTAAAATGTCCTTTAGCTAAATGTGTCGATTGTTGCTCCCGTTTTGCAGCCAGCGGACTTTGATAAATAACTTCCTCCTTTATTTTCTGGAGGCGGGTGGGAGACAAATGTGGCTATTTCCAAGTGACAAAAAAAAAAAGACAAGTCTCACTGCCAAGATCCAACTCCTGTAATTGGTCCCGGAAAATCCCA